>NC_081189.1:6099765-6399765 GCF_902713425.1 Acipenser ruthenus
CAGCATACAGACTTCTTATTGAAGTGTAAAACCATAGGATGAATACGCCTTGGGAGATAATAGATAGAAAGTTAATAAGTCCAGTTATATAACACTGCAACACAGAGGCTCCATTGGAGCAGCTCAGCAGTCATGGAGGCTAGAGCAAAACATTCCAAAAGGAAGTCTCAAGGATTGCGTCAGGTCTTCATCTCAAAGG
This sequence comes from Acipenser ruthenus, assembly GCF_902713425.1. NCBI lineage: Eukaryota > Metazoa > Chordata > Actinopteri > Acipenseriformes > Acipenseridae > Acipenser > Acipenser ruthenus. The sequence goes on from NC_081189.1 coordinate 6,099,965, forward strand.
AACGGCCGTTATATTGCAGTGGCATACCAAAGTTAAGGCATATTAAAATTGAAGCAGGCATGGGGAAGAAAAAACTAAGCATGGGGACAGCATGGTAAAGAAAAAGCATGAGAAGGTGCTATTGCAGTATTAAAGTGCTTAGCAGATAATATAATAGTATTATTTAATGTAGTTAACAAATGTTGACCAGATGTACTTACTGTATGGTACATCTGATGCAATTCATTAAGATTATATGGATTATTGCAATAAAGTGTTTGTTTTTATCATCAAGACTTCCTATCTTATTTTATTAACCCATTAAGTGCTGTTATATGTCCCCTACTACTGCCTGGTGTTTGCAGTCACTCTGGGTGGTTCTTGGTTCAGTTGCGCCAATATTGAGTTAGAACTTTTTTTAAATGTCACAATGCCACATGATCAATAAATGAGAAAGGTTATTCCAGCCAAGCTCAAAGAAAAAATATCAAACTCAATAAGGGAGCAAAGAAACCAGAGCCATTCAAAATGCTTGCAAACACCATACAATATTAAGGGACATGTAAACAGCAATACAAATTACAGCTGAAGCTACTTTTATATGGGACAGTAAATCATTTAAAAAAAAAAAACTGGAATCATTGAGTGTGACCATCTCTGTGTTGTCTGGTTTGGCTGCCTATCCTTTGCTGCTCAAGATGGAGGATATGAAATTGCATTATGCAGAAGTCCATTTTCCAAATATCAATGAAAAAATGCAATGTCTTAAACTGCACTTACCAAGTTTTGTCAATTTCTGTTAATCTTTGTGTCTACCTGGAAACAAGGAACGTCTTGTCCATCTAAAAAAGTTTTTTTTTTTCCCCGCAGGCTTCCGCCTTGTCAGTACTTTGTCTCTTGGGTGGTACGAAGCAGCATTTCATATTCATATGAAGTGTTCTTGAGTAACTCTGTACTCTTAAGTTCACAACAAAGCATCCTTTAATGAGAACTGGATTACAAACCAACCTTTTGCAGTCTTTAAGTACAGCAGCCTGTAATCCAACCTTATTACATCCTTGTCATATGCACAAAAGGTCAGTGCAAAGTGGCTAAACCTTGCCCAGCCTAAAGAAAGACTGCCACTACCCCCCAAGTTGGGCCTTCAGTTTTACCTGTACCCTATTTCATTAAGCCCCTCCTCTTCACCCCCAACTGAGTTTTGCATTTTCAATTAAAACCAAGGTGGGAACAAGTGGGACTTTCAATTTTGTTCTATTCTCCCTGAAAGACTGAGATAAAAAAGACCTTGTAGTGTCAAAGAAATGTGAAACTTAAACAACAATGACTAACCATAGGTGTTCTAAACAGAAGGGTTTGTGCCATGAAACAGGGCATTCATGGCATATGAAGCATATCCAATGTTAAGAATATATTTCTCAGGCATGCATTGAAGGACCAATTTTTTTAAGCCTTTTTAAAACTCACAATGGAACAAATGCAACCTGGCTACCAAAGGCAGAGTCCAATGGCTGAGAATGCTTTGCTCTGTCATTTTTTGTCCATACTGAGAGGCAGCCTCTTGTGTTTTTTTTCAGAAGTAGCAATGGAAACAAGGAGCTCAGGTCAAGTGACTTGCCCAGTTCTGTACATCGATTCAATAGCAAGACCGCACGTGGCCTTACTTATAACGCATTCTTCATAAAAACTTTCTAAAGAAGCTTTTTAATTTGTAATCCTTCTTTTATTAATAAGACTTTCATCAACTCTTTTTAGTGAGATGTATTATTTAATAGCAATTCCTAATAATGTAACAAGTGTTGTGTTTTATTATACTGTGCAATTTTACCCATTTGCTGCCTTTATCACTTTGTTTGATTCCACTTATTGCATAGCTGATATCATCTATGTTCAGTTCTATGCATTGTCTTCCTTATAAGTTGTGTAATTATGGGAATACGTCATCAATCTGCTCTTTATTTTGACGCTACTGTCTCAATTTTTTATAGCACTTTAAAGACTGGCAAAAAAAAGTTTTCTAGGGTGACAGATACAACAATAATACTATAAAAGGGTTAAGGAACTGTTTAAAATGTACATCCAATATGCTGTAACACAATGTAGAGGTAGTGACTAAGAATCAAGGACTGTCTCCAGGTTCTGAGACCAGAGTGCTGTCTGCCATGTCAAAATAGCCAGATTCCATTAGTGGAGCAGACAGATACAATCTTATACAACACAACTCAGCCAGCTATTGTGGAGATTTCATTACATACCACACTTTAACAATGTTGGTCTAATTCAGTTCTATGACAGTAAACCGATGACCATCTTCACCTATTGGGTGCAATATTAAGGAACTTGACATCAGCATCCTTAACACAGTATAGAACAAAGTGCCTAAAGCTTGAACCCTGGTCTCCTGAGTAAGACAGCATGTCGTCTTGTATGCTGAAAGAGCTGTCCATCATATGCAGGACAGGCAGACACAACTCCTGAAAGTTCATTTCAATGTATATGTTACCCCTGCTGAAAGACGTGAAATAGGGAGTTTCATTTAATTGTCAGACAGTGGCAAACAATTGTCTGTCACATGGAAGAACTACTTTTAGGCCATACAGAAGAAAATTTCACCTGAATTTTCAAAAAGTGCTTCAATAGATCTAAATAAACATCTGACAAGCCGTTTGCTGGAATTGAATTTGGTTGCTGGTAATTGTTTTTAAATGATTTGTTTAAGAACATATCACCTTCAACATGTTAACACCTGACAGGTATATAGGCTAATCTCCGTAAAGGTGTCTTTATGAGTTTGCCATTCCTTGTTACAGATTCTGAGAGGAGGAGGCCATTACATTATGAATGTTCTCATGAGATAATGAGAAATCGATAAACATGGTACTGGTTTGGTTTGACTTTACATTTATTAGCAGGATCATTGACATTTTAAAATAAGTTGATTACACATTTTTGCATTAAAATCCAAATAAAATCAAGGTTAAACAATATCCAGAGAGAATCAAGGTTAAATGCATAAAAAGAAGCAGTCATTTTAGCCAGAATGTTAAATTGTATTGCTCCCCTCTGGCAACTCAAAGTCCATTATGAATGCCTCACAGAATATTTTAGGTATACAGTTATATAAAGGCAAATGTAAAAAAAAAGAACACCTGCCAGGAGAAGAAGCTGCATCATATAACCCTTCATCCTTTCAGATAATGATATCTTTGGCATTGGTAGCTGAACTTTGCTCAGCTTCTCATTTCTCCTCTTCTGAAGATGTTCTTTTCCGTAGAGGAATGATGACAGAGGACTGGCGAACGGGCAATATGTAAAAATCCACTGCTGGATTTATATCACTCTCATCAGTGATTGCATCCCTATTTGAAACGGCATATGCCTTTGATAGAGGCCCAGATGTTGAGCTTTTTACTGATTGGTTAGCAGTAATGTCTGGGTGTAAGCCAGGCATATACTGTATGCTAAGGTCATGGTCATTGCCTCCTTATAGTATTCTAACAGGAGCTAACTGGCATACTTAGAGGATGAGTTGGGGTTGATTTTTATTTTAGATGGCACCTCTCCAAAACTGAAAGGAGAGAAGGAACAATAGAGAGAAAAGTAACGCTGTCAAAGAAAGGTAGCAAACTGATAATACAGTAATTATGCCTCTGCTTAACTTAAAGAATAAGTAGTGGGGTTTCGAAATACAGCGTTCCCCGTCCCCACGTGTTCATACAACTGTTTAAATACAGCGTTCCACGTCCCCACGTGTTCATACAACTGTTTAAATACAGCGTTCCTCGTCCCCACGTGTTCATACAACTGTTTAAATACAGCGTTCCACGTCCCCACGTGTTCATACAACTGTTTAAATACAGCGTTTCACGTCCCCACGTGTTCATACAACTGTTTAAATACAGCGTTCCAGAAAATGAAAAAACTTCTGAACAGCGATTTTATAACTTAATAGAAAATGAATTACTAAACATATTACAAAAGGCATGCTCCAAACACTAGAATGGTGATTAAAACGTCACTGTCACTGTTTTCTGACTCTCTGAAATTCAAACAAATTCAACTCGACGATGTAAACAATATAAATTGTATTATGCAGCAGATGTACGCCAAAAAAACTTTGATAACTATGCGGTATGAACTGCAAAAACATTTTCTTTTATTTATTTATTTACTTATGCTGTATCAGCTATATTTAAACAAAATGGATGTAATCAAATATTTTAATCAACAAAATCACAGAAAATATGAACAAAAATACAGATCAAAGAATCATGATAAGTTTTCAGTATGAAACTTGACACACTGTCAAAATGAAAACATTACAAAGTTAGTATCATGTATGACCTCCCTGTGCATTAACACAATCCTGGCAGCGCTGATGCACAGACCTGATCAGCCTCTGGATAGACTGCTGTGGGATGTTCCGCCACTCTTCCTGTGCAGCTGCACCCAGCTGGCGGAGGTTGGCTGGTCGCGGTTGTCTCCTGTGGATGACACTGGTGATTTGGTCCTGCAGATGTTCTATTGGACTCACATCAGGAGAAAATGCTGGCCATGGCTAGACCTTGACATTGTTTTCTTGAAGTCGTCCAATTGTAATACTAGCACTGTGTGGTCTTGTATTGTCCTGCTGGAAAATTGACACTTCTAGATTGGCTTGCAGGAACGGAAAAGCTGTTGCCTCAAGGACTTTGTCAGTGTATCGCTGAGCAGTAAGGATGCCCTCAATCTGCACCAAAGGCGTTCTTGTGATAAAGGAGATTCCTCCCCACATCATCACACTTCCACCGCCCCACCGGTTGGCTTGAACAACGCAACAGTCAGCATAACGCTCACCATGACGTGATGGGCCGGTGTGGTGACCCTCTGCCTTCCAGGACATAGCTTGTCCCTCACCGAGCCGGTTTCCTGTTTTTTCTGGACTAGTCTGCTAATTGTTGAAGCAGAACATCTCATTTTCTGGGCAACTTCTCTCACAGACAGGCTGCCTTCAGTCATGCTGATAGCAACCAGGCAATCTTCATTACTCAAGTGGGGCATGGTCGTATCTTTTGCTTTTCTTGCATTAATTAAAATCAGTCTTTTCGAATGGCTATTTATACAGATTTTTTTATGAAATCACATGACTTGAGCTCAGATTTTATTATCCCAAGGAACAATACTACTCAAACAATCAACAAACCTATCTGCTCACTATTTAAAATGTAAATAACATTATGTATGTGCCCAATGAGCTACTGATGTAAAACTTAGACTTTTGCATTTTCATTGTGCATCACTATATTTAAAGTCTTATTTACTATCCAACCTTGCCTCACTTATTATTTTGACTGATTCATATATTAAATATGTACTACATATACACACAGCTATGGCAAAAAATAGGGAGTACAGTGCATTATTGCAAGTTCAAAGAATTCGTAGGCAGTACAGTATGAGATTACACCGCCACTCCACCCCCCACCCCCCCACAAAAAAGCAGTTTTCAATCAGGCAAAATCCACCTTAATTGAGCAATAAAGATCCTTAGCATTTGAGGTCTGGTGATGCACGACAGGGTTATATTTGGGCACCAGGTGAAGCCAATCCTATCCTGCAGTGTAGACCACAGATGTACAGCTTTGTATTCATTATGCTATTATGAAAAACAGTGGCTGCAACAGATTTGAAGGACTAACTAACAGTATTTCTATTATCACAGCACTGATTGGATTTACAGTGCACTAACTGAATGACTAGCTATCCACCATACAAATAGTATGTATTGGCCTGCAAATGTATTTTAAAAAGCATTTATTTTTATGATTTGTATGTCAGTTCCTTTGCCATCTTCTATTCCAGAGTGACTTCAGCAATTACTTGTGATGGTGAGGACTGAATGTTCATTTAATAAAATCTTTATTTTTGCTGGAGCAACACTTTATTTGCATTTGACCTAAGCCAAGGTGTCAAGGTTTACATTTTGGGTGTAAACCCTGGGATAAAAATCAAGTCCGAGAAAAGCAATTGCGCCAAACGTAATGATTCACAATAAACACATCTTGTTACACACGATCAGGAAATAGAAATGCAACGTCTTCTCCTGTCAGTACTCTAAAGAAATTAGCTTAGCATCGGCTCCTCTTGATTGCAGTATTCAATCCAATCCTGGTACAATTGTTTTCAGAATATAACCTGCAGCCTCTGTATAATGTGCATGACTGAGCTGCCTTTGGTAACGTCGCTTGTAAAACACACCCTTCCCACTGTATAAACGGTTCTTCTTGTATAATACCAAAAGCATCATACTATGCTATGTAGAACACTACAACGCTAGTGTCTTATATGTTTTAAATCACTATATAAATATGTTATTGTTTAAGCCTTTTAATCTGTTGAAAAAATAAACATCTGTTGATTTTGGTAGAGCGCAGTATTTTCTAGTGCTGTCTGATACCATAATAACTAGGGTGGCTTATGTATTTTAATACATGTATACCCATCCATCTATCTGTCCCATATCCAGATATATTAAAATTAGTTAGGGGGTGATCATTGTTTTTAGTTGGCATGTCTATGATAAGATACATGGCACTTTATTTATAGTCTGATTTATTTTTACATTTTAAATGCTTTACCAGACATACCTGACTGCACTACCATGTGTTCACTTTTTGAACTCCTGGTAGACTAATGCAGCTCTCTCAGTGTTTGATTTTTGAAGTCAAGTTGGGTGACACTGTCCATACCTTAGCCAATATGGTAGTAATTTCTAACATGAGTAGGCGTGTGGGGAAAGAATAAAACGAGAAGGAAAATTGCTTCCATGTTTCTTATAACAACATTTTGATATGTAAAGAATCAAAGAGAAGCTCTATTAAGACAAAATAAAAACATAAAATGTGGAAAAATAAATTATATCAAAGAGAAATAGAGTGGATTTCCACGTTAGGAAAATGACATTATTTTACTAATTTTACAAATATGGGAAACTCGGATGGATTAAATAAGATTGCATCTTATGTCATTATGCCTTGTTGTGGCAGGGCACCTGCACATATAAAGGGGGCAGGGCAAAGCCCTGCTGATTTAAATGCTTTGCGTTTCATTATATTATGATTTCAAATGTATTTTGGTGTACTGTATTATTATTTTAAAAGGAAAGGTATTGTTTGGGGTTTATTTAAACAAGTGTTTTGTTATTATTGTTATTGCTTGATTTCAATGTATTTATGTAAAATACGAAGCTGTATTTGTTATTGTTTGGCAGCGTGGATGGGGAAGCCCCATCCCACAAAACCCTGTGCAGAAGGTGGCCATCTCCCGATTTAATTAATTGATTAATTTGTTGCTAAACGGGAGATGGTCACCAGCATAAAATACTGCAGCTCTCTGCATTCCGGGTTGGTGTTCGAGAGGAGGAACTGGAGCGAGAGAGGCTTCCAAGGGACCGCACCTGCCGTCGCCTCCCAAGGGTCCGCACCTGCCATCGCCTCCCAAGGGTCCGCACCTGCCATCGCCTCCCAAGGGTCCGCACCTGCCATCGCCTTCCAAGGGACTGCACCTGCCGTCGCCTCCCAAAGGGTCCGCACCTGCCATCACCTCCCGAGGGTCCGCACCTGCCATCACCTCCCGAGGGTCCGCACCTGCCGTTGCCTCCCAAGGGTCCGCACCTGCCATCACCTCCCAAGGGTCCGCACCTGCCATCGCCTCCCAAGGGTCCGCACCTGCCATCGTCTTCCAAGGGACCACACCTGCCATCGCCTTCCAAGGGACTGCACCTGCCGTCGCCTCCCAAGGGTCCGCTCTGACCCTGTCTTGCACCGCCTAGGGCTGCCACTTGTGCATCGCCTAGGGCTGCACAGTCTGTACCGCCTAGGGCTGCAAATGGGGCAGGGGCAAAGCCTTGCTGATTAAATGTGTTGCATTTTATTGTATTATGATTTGAAATGTGTTTTGGTGTACTGTATTATTTTAAAAGGAAAGGTATTGTTTTGGGTGTAATTAAACAAGTGTTTTGTTATTATTGTAATTGTTTGTTGTATTGAATGTATTCATGTAAAAAGAAGCTAATTGATATACCTTGCTGGTGGTGGGTTGGGACGGTGAAGGGAAATGCAGAGCACCCCTTCCCTCCACAGGAGCCCCAGACTAGGATAGCCATGAATTCAGACGAGACCATTGCATGCTGATGCTTAACCGCCATTTTTCATTTAGAAACATGGGTATGACTTCCTCATTGGATATAGCATAATACAAATAAATGAGCAGGGATTCCTTCATGGTTTTATGAAGCATAGAACATTATAGTCAATTCATGCAATACCTTTAACAGAATCCTAAGTATTTTGGTTACCCCTCTGTCATAATGCGGTTCAGATATCTTTATTTGTCTAACCGCATTCTTCTTGCAGAATTCAGCATTTTCACAGGACGCACAGCAGTTGAGGAATGCTTCCTTCAATGTGGTTAGGCCTGGTATTTCCACATAGCAAAGTGGCCAACTGACTCCCTATTCTCCTTTGTGTGTGTGTGTGTGTGTGTGTGTGTGTGTGTGTGTGTGTGTGTGTGTGTGTGTGCGTGCGTGCGAGTGTGTGTGTGTGTGTGTGTGTGTGTGTGTGTGTGTGCGTGCGTGCGTGCGTGCGTGTGTGTGTGTGCAATATATACCCTATAAGGTAATATTAATGGGCTTTACCAGAAATAATGAATCTGAATTGCCTGCACACATGTAGTGTATTTCCCTTCTGTCCATACTGTATGTAATTTATGATACTGTACCTACAGTGTGCAGTATAGGTCCCTTGCTTTTTTTATTATTCCCCACAAGGGATACATATATCTGGAAAAACACTAACTACTAATTGTGATTGGTATTACCATAATTTAGCATTAGTTATTGAGAGCATTAGATTCTGGGGATCTATGGAAGTGGCTCTCTGTCTGTGTACCTGTCTGTCTTTAACAGACACTTAGTGTACATTTATCTGGAGAACATACTGCATTATTCCACATACAGTAAATCAGTCATTTTGTTTATATGGTATAGTTTTTTGTCTATAAATATTGAATAAATAAAGTTAAACTGCTCTCATTCTGCTGTATAAGCACTACTGCTGATCTTGATATTGGACTTGCATATCTTTGAAAATGGTTAAAGTTGCAGGAACAATTGGAAACGTTTAACACTTACTAACCACTTAAACCCCAAACTATTACCATCCCCAACCCAAACCACTTAAACCCCAAACTATTACCATCCCCACCCCAATAAACCCACGGCAAAGTTAACAGTAACTAACAGTAAATGCATGTGTACAGACAAAATCATTACAAGGGCCTCAGCTCGTCTCAGCTGTGATGTATTGATCCAGTACTAAAGAAGCTGAGCTGAGAAAGACCATTTGCTTTAAAGTTCAATGGCTCTCCACCACTGTTAATGTTGTAGCCACAGGATAAATCAATATCTGGATAGAGACCTATGTCATGTAGCACACTTCCATTTAGAAACAACATAATAAGATGTTTGTTTTTACAAGATGACTTTTCATTCCGTTACTGTATACATAACGCTTGTTTAACATGACAAGCTATTTGCTCTTTGAATTATAATGATAACTAATATCCAGACCTTAGAAAAAGAAGAGGGGGGGGGGGGGGGGCATTGGGAACTTATTTACAGCTCAATTAAATTGCACATGCGTATCATTTTAAAACAAGGGTGATGTAAAGTAATGTGCTTTAAAAAGGCGAATTGAGCTGTAGGGCTTAAGAATAATTCTCCTTTGTCAGCTATCAAGTGCAAAAAAAACCAAAACTATATATATATATATATACACACACACACACACACATATTATATAGTCACTGCATGTACAGTATATGTATTCCCAATGCACAATTTTAATCCCTGAACCCACACAGACATGCATATAAAAAGGTATATATTTATATGCTGTATATATTAATCTCCACAATGCTGGCCTGAGTGTTTTTGCCATATGGGAATTGCAAGGGCAGTGTGTCCTTCCGATATCTGAGGCTAAAGGGTCATTCTAAATGTATAGCTTCTTACGTCAAAATTCTAAAAAAAATGACTAGCTTTTCATACACATAATGTTCTATAAGAATGTGGCATGTACTGTATGTTTATTATATTTTTCTTTCAACATTTTAAACGTGATGTAGGATATTCGCATCATATTTCTTTTGAAGAAAGCAAAGAAAACCAAAAAAAATGCCCCCACAGTTATTTTGGATTTCACTGTGGGATTCCTGAGTGCGGTGTATTTAAGGACGGCAAAACGATGCAGTAACAATCCCATTTCTTTACAGTAAAGCACTGTTATGAACAGATCTGTGCGTCGTATTCAGCTGTACAGTAGGGAAACAGATGCATTGATTGATGTTTGGCTTGTAAAATGAATACCTTTCTGAAGAGTACATTCTAATAAAAAGGTTGTTGTGAGTGTAACCCCAGTCAGATACAATGGATTCTAAATCTCCATAAACTGACATTGAAATCAATACTCGGGGGAAATGATATTATCATGGCGGAAATGTGTATTTTATACTGTTATAGCATGGCTATGGGGCATTATAATACTATATGGCACTCTATCTCTGTAAAGCAGGCCAACATACCACCAGATTTTAACACTACAAGTAAGCAGAAAGGCTGATAAAATACATAGCCCTTACAATGGTTAATGGTCAATAAAATGAAACACATACACAAGTGTGTAGATTAGTTTAATGTACCGTTAATTATGCATATCACTACTGTGCACAATGCTTCTGAATGTTTGATGTGTAGAATGTGATATATCATTTATATTGTATCACACTGCGCTGTATTACGCACTGAACTACCAACATGTTGTGATAGTTTACTAGGTCTAGTTTTTGTTTATTATTTTTGTAAAGAACACTGCTACAAACCCTATCATATATTGCTGTTGCCCCTTTAAGTAAGTGGTGACCCGGGACCAAAGGCTTACGGAAACGCCATAGCTGGCAGATAATGGGCATGCACCAGGAGAGGACACCTAACAAGGAACATGTTTGGATGGTTTGCATCTTTGTGTTCTGCACATACACTGTTTAATTTGGGAATGCATTATATTTATGAGAGTGTTATTGAGCTAGCTGGACAAGTGAAGGTTTAGCCCAGAAGACCCTTATTGTACCCACATGACAAACTGATGCAGTGCATTGCTCAACACCATGCATTATTGATCATTAGATTCATAAGAGCTTCGCATAAGTATTTTAAAGGGTTTGTGGCATTAGGAAATGCAGAATTTCAATGAATTCAGGGGGAAAATGCACGAAAGGGCCCCTGAGAAAGACCTTGGTTTACCATCCTGTTCTACACCAGTGAACCTGAAATTGTTTGTCAGTTTTTTATATTATTGTAACATTTCAGAGCTGAGCATCTCCCCACAAGAGGGAGCTGCTTGCCAATCCATTCTCTTGCAAACAAAAAAGTTATCTGCTGGTACTTAAGTTGCTGTACTGAAAGCAAAATTGACATTTTGTTCAGTAAGTACAGTGCTTTTGTGCGGCTATGACAGTAATTACAGTGCTTATCTGTGTCTCTGACTTGTAGGAAAATGGACATGTGTTTTTTTTTTGTCAATCCATCTTTGAAAAATCATATAATTACAGGCAAAGCTAAACAGACGGCTTTACTGTACAGTGAAACATAATTGATTATTAAAAGCCATTGATTACCAATGTTGTAATTGACAAGGCACATCCAGTATAATTCCCCCTTATGTCCAGGTGACTGTCAGTGTGGATGTAAAAATAAGGAAGGTTTCTGTGTTGTAGTATGTGAAACACACCTGGTGCTGTAGCACAATCTCCTTAGCAAGGATCTGAATAGAACATTGGTGATAGAGAGGGCTGACTGACAATAGATAAGTGTCTCCCCCTTGTGAACTTTCTATTATTATTATTATTATTATTATTATTAATATTATTATTATATCCCACAGCAGGGAATGCATTTTATTTTGCATGTATTATTGTAAAGAAATATTAATTAACTAAATTAATTTCATGACAAACATTTCTACTAGAAACCTTTTTCAAAGAGACATGAATTTATTTAGTTTCTTTTAGTATTTCTTAATTGAGTGCTACTGGGTGCTATATAGTTGTGAATGTATTCTTGTTAAGTAAAACTAAATAATGAAAATCAATGTGTAATGTGTATAATGTGATATCTTGTAACAATTGTAAGTCGCCCCGGGATAAGGGAGCCTGCTAAGACATAAATAAATAAATAAATAAAAATAAAAATAATATTAAAATGGGCATTTCTGTTTTTTGTTTAGAATGTATTGATTTCTTTGTTTCTGCTTTCTCACTGACACTGGTTAGCATTCATTTATTGAACATCAGAAATGCCAAATGATATTGCCGCTACTCCACTTGTTACTTTATGTATAATATGCATAAGCATGAAAAAAGGGATCATCTATTCATGTATGTGTCTAAGGCATCGGTTTGCTCCGAGACTTTTTAATACAAAAGGATTTGCATTTGAAACATTAAGTGTGCTTCTCATTGACAGTATCAGATGCAGTATAATCCCATTGTTATTTGGAGCTGTTTAAATAATGGTAATTACAGATGTCTTTGGATTTTTTTTCCCCCAGTAAGTAGCTACACTGTACTTTGACGTACATCGCTATAGTGTTGTCTGTTGTCATGCCGAACACAGAAAGTACCAGATGTCATTCTGAAGTTTATTGAGGGTAGAAAAAAAAACATGCTGCCGGCAATTTTGTTGTCAGTGATCTAGATGAAATAAAAAGATGTTAAAATATTAGACTTGCTCAACAAAGCCTTTATCATATTTAAAGTACATTTACCCTAAAGGTATACATCCTGTTACACTTTGGAAGCTAGTCCTATACTGTAGAAAAATCAAATCCCTTTCTTAATCGGCAGGGTATTACATTATTTACAATTATATTCTGGGAGTTCAAAAACAGGTTGCAATCGTCTTTAGGAAAAATAAATAAATAATTACGAAATGTTGTCTTTGTTCCTAATCGTTTAATGTTAACAGTACACGGCATTGTAATTATTCAACTGGCCTTTTGGCGTTTTATCTAATGATGATGGGTTACTTTAGTTTACTGAAGCTACCATGAAAAACAGATGGTTTCCTTCTATATCAGTATTGGTATGTAATTTAGAACAGACGGTAAGAAAATGCCATTATATTAAATGGAAAATCCTCAATGTTAAACTGCAACTACAAAAGTAAATCCTTTTGTCGAAAACAAATATTGTGATAATGTATGTGTATTATTTTCTAAAACAAAGTATTATTATCTGCAGATGCTGTTTGGTCACTCTGACGTAAACTGACAACCCCCCAGGAATTCACAACAAAGAAATACTGGGTTTATGATACCAGCCTGAGGCGTTCGTATATTACTGTTCTGTACTACAGTACAGTCTGTTGCATGTTATTATATGCCAGAATTTCCATGTTATTTAAGTGATGATACACTGGTCCTGCTTGCTTGGAAACATTGGTAAAAAACAGTAGTTTTAAACAACCAAACATCATTATGTTAGTAACAACATGTATCATTGTCAGATTCATTTTTAAACCTATTATATCGGCAAAAACAGAGTATACCTCAGCTTGAGACATACTTGTAATTATTAATTCATTTCAGTCTATTATGTTGGCTTTTGTTATGCTAAATATGCTCCATTTTGTGAAGTGTTGTCATTTGTACTTCTCTGCACTGTATACTTGTCTTCTGTTGTTTACTGCCTGCATAAAGGGCATTGCTGGAAATGGGGACACATCCCGACAGACCCAAAGAAATAAATTACTCAATAATAAAACGTGTCCCCCTCTTCATAGGGGTCAAAATAGGCTCTTTCAGAGCCTACTACAGCGGTTTTGAAAACATCTATGTGTTTTGAATAATTGGATGCAGAGTGTGGTACAGAATATTTTTTAAAAAACACCATTTACCTCATTGAAAGAGGATGTGTGGGACCATACAGGCTATGGGATTGTATTGGGTATTGTGAAAACAAAGAGTTAATTTAATTAGATAAATAAACAAATGAATGAATAAATAAATAAACAAATACCGAGAATTTCTGCTGTAGTATTTAAACAATATAAATGTAACAGTTTGAGATGATGTAAGAGTAAATGTAAGATGATGCCATGTGGTTTGTGTGTGGAATGAGTAGTGAGGAGTTTCTAATCACATCTGAGAGTGCAGTCATGTTCTTAAAAGTCATCAGAATCCAGCCACTTTCTATTGTGATGTAGGCAAGTGTCTGAGCCAAAGAGAAACCGGAATGTTCTTATAAGAACCAAATTGTGGTACTCCGAGCAGGGCAGAAAGAGAACAGTTCAATCAAATTGGGCCATGGTACCACGTGGAATGAATTGTCTTTACTCACCTTTCCCAGAAGCAAATGACAGCAGAATTTGTTATATTTGAGCAATCTTTATACTATTAAAGCCAATGGAATGCACAGTCTTCTGTCTTCATTTGTCCTGGTGGCTTGAATCAGGACTGTTATTCTAGTTGAGCCCCTGCACCTATCTCAATGGCAATGGCAAGCTCACAAGAGGTGTTGTACCACACAAGGTTGCAGCCTACTCTAAACAACACACAGAAAACTTGAATTACTGTTGGCCTTGGCCACAATTAAACTGCTAGCATAGGCACTAATTCAATGAAAATATAAACTGTATTAAATACATGTCTCTGCATCACCACCATGCCAATAGTAATGCTGTTATTTTTAAAATGCGTTAATCCTTATACTCAGTGCTCTGAGCCACCTCGCCCACAACACAAAACTCAATATAGTCCCTGAAAAGAGCTTTTAATTGTTTTTTAGTAATAAGAAATAAAGTAAGAAGTATGTACCGTGATGAAAGCTTCTTAACAGGGCTTTACTGTGATCTTTCTAGTGTAAACGTTAAACTAATGGAGACCATTACATCCCAAGACACTGGGATTTTTCAGGGTTATGTCTATAAAATAAATCTAATTAGGCTGAACCCTTTTATCATTAAAAAATGAAAAATACCTGTATTGCTTACTGTGGTGCAATAAAACATGAACCAGAAGCTGAATCTATTGATCAGAAAGATGTTTAGGTAGACTGTATTTCATGGATTGGTTTGAGGAGCAGACTCGCACTTGCCTTGATGTTGAATTATCTATACAGGGATTGCAGGCTTCTAATACCAGCTATTATGGCCTTTTAATAATATGTGGTTGAAAAGGGACCTGATTTGGCTGGTGTCTGGTTGAGTAGTATTCTATTATGTAACAAAATTCCTTCCGATTTTTCATTATGTGTTACAGGCCTATTTTGAATTAAAATGACTGTACCATTTGGAACTCCTAAAAAATTATAATACAAATCCTAGTTGAGGAGCACCGTTGTAAATAAAATGAAACCCAAATACTATAGCTGGAGTAGTTTAGTGAACCATCGTTATGTGAACTTCATGTAGACATCAGTGATGAAAAACTGAGCGTTTGTGCCTTTAGAACCATTTGTTAATCAAGGCCAACATGGCAGATTATAAATAAAACGGAAGAAAAATGACACATGTAAGTGATCTCATTTAAGAGCATTACATTTAAATTTATTGGGGTACTTAGAGGGGACTGAAAGGCCGTGACTTGATATGAAGAAGCTGGATGCAAATGAGGGTGAGTTATGGGTATTACTAGCATCTCAGAGAGGTACATTATCATACTTGAGTGTTCTAAAACTGTCTGCTAACAGCTTCTTGGAAGAGCTAGTCATGTGCTAAGGAAACCCAATTACTTCTTAAACGGAACTATACTGGTTTTAAACTTGTATTTACAGTAAAACAAAAAGGCATACTGTATGTGGTTCAAATATGTATATCGACCTGGTAGGTAAACAGTTAGACGTGATGTTTTGGTTTATACTACAAGCATGGGTATATCTAGTGGGGAATATATTTTAGCTACCAGCATGTCTTTGCTAACATTGCAACCCAGTGGTGTGCTGAAACTCAAGAGGGAGCTGTGCTTCGGTAGCATACTGCCACCAATACGGCTTCTGTAACAACTTTAAAATACAATATAATACAATACAATACGATACAATACAGATGTATTTGTATATAGTGCCCTTCACCCCATGGCACCCCAGAGCACTGTAAAATGTGTGAAATCATTTCTATTGTTGTTTTAATTTGGACCGCAATTTTCTTGAGAACGAGTTAAGTCAGAAATGTCAGTTAACAATCTGCTTGTGTCTGACTTGTCCGAACAGCCTGTAACTTCTTCATTAACACCAGTAACGGCAGGAAACTATTAGAGACTGTACTCAATGAATCCGCTCAAAGCATAATGAAAGTAAGTAAAATAATATGACAAGCCTATTCCTATTTATTTTAAATATATACTTGTGGTATAAACACAATGATCGTTCCTGGTATACTGTTTTTATTCACTCTTAGGAGGATGTCCTTACATAAACTGTCAAGACACTTGTTATCTTTCACCTACTTGCAGTGCTCTAAAAAAAGCTTAAGAACATTTGCCAGTGTAAATTACAAAATGGTTTTAATAGAATGCCATTGTCAACAGTGAATTGAATACTTGTATTTATTGTGAGTCATGTATGCCTTGTATAGTTAAATGCATCTACAAAACAAAATCCTTAATTGGCCTATTTCTTTCAAAAGTGCAATCATTATATTCTGAAAACACAATGGAATGTACATTTTTTTCTCACAAACACCAAGATCAATAGTACTTTAGTATCTTATTGTAGACATGCAACAATGAATGGCAACGCTTTATTTTGAATGTCATAAACAAGTATTCAATTAATATGCAATTGCCTTTTGCTGAAGTTTAGTTACATGTTAATAAACAGTCAATAGATATTTATTTCTTAGCAGAAATAAATAAATGCCATGCATGTGTGTACAATAACTATCATTAGACTGCAATTATTATTATTATTATTATTATTTATTTATTAGCAGACGCCCTTATCCAGGGCGACTTACAATCGTAAGCAAATACATTTCAAGTGTTACAATACAAGTAATACAATATTGCATATGCATGTTGAGTATGTTTTTGAGACTTGGTAGTTTCCTGCTCTAGTAAAGCAAGACATACAGAGACTGGTATGTAAAGCTACTAATTACTTAGATGGTGTGGATAGCTTATAGGATAATATCAGTATCACTACATACCAGTCTTTGTATGTTTCTTTTAACTGGAACCGAAAGGAGCCAATTCTCAAAAAAGCACACTCAACATACATCTGAGCTGAAATGGCAGTCTAATGATAGACACACACATGCATGGCATATGTATTGACTGTTTATTAACATGGAACTAAACTTCAGCAAATGGTTAATTGCATATTAATTAAATACTTATTTATGACGCTCAAAATAAAGCATTACCAAATTAATAAATAAATCAATGTATTGATTGCCATGGCTTTTATTTTGCGAGCATCAATTAAATGTTCATTGATCAATTAATCACTGTGGTGACCTTTTTGGAGCCTAGCTCCACACATATATAATATATTAGCACATTTTCAAATGTATTTGAAGGCTAGTAAAAAAGAAATCTTTCTTTTTAATATCATGGTTTTTGAAGTATAACGCACGCTCATTTGCGTATTTTTGAGGATGATTCAGAAGGGTGCGTGGAATGCATCAGAGCAAGTTTTGCGCATCTATGTTCCGAAATTACGGTAATGATGTTTTCTCAATGCATATATTATATTCCTTTCTATAAGAATCTGCACGTTCATATTTTCAGCTCTACTTATCGTCTTGCTTTTGAATTATAAATTGATCTCAATGCGTGGATTATGTTTGATTATAACCTTTCGAATATTCAATTGGTTGATAATTGCAATTCCAATTGTAACCCACAACTCTTTTATAAGCAGAATGCAACATTTCTATCCCTGATTACATTATTATAGTGTCCATGCTGGATATTTGTTTAGATTAAATGACGACCACTTGGTCTGCAGTTTTGAGAGGATTTATCTTTGCTAGACCCGAATGCCAGTCTTCAGTATTAAAAGACAGAGCTCAAGACTTTCAGTCCGTGGGCTACCTACTTAGCCACCAGTGGGTTTTGTTCTGTTTTTTTAATATACTAAGTCAAGCATTTTCTCCTCTAATTTACCATGTAACAGCCTGAGCACAACCCTGACACACTGTTATTGTTATTACAGTACTTTGTGTGTCTTCCCACCTCAAACATGTGTGAGCAGTCCTGAGTTAACCTACAGGCAGGAAATCTGAATTTATTCCTGAGCTTTTTCAATACTGGAAATTGACATGCTTACAGTTTCCATGGTAAGCCCCTGAATATATATTTCTATGGACCGGATTGCTTTATCTTAGTGTTTTACAGCCTGTTGCCCCCAGGGCCAGATTTAAATGTGTGTGGGTCTTAGGGTTTACGAATGAAAGGCTGTTTGGATCAGGTCCATTGCACTATACAAATGGGACCGAATTGTGTCATTCTTGGTTTTCTAGTCGTACCCGGAACCAACCAAAAGTGCAAAAGCAACAAAAGCTGATGAAAATCTTCCAGATTGGATTATGTCAGACTCTGGATTGTCTTTATTTGAATGAAGTCCTCTGCTCTTATCGCACTCAGCCTTACAGCAGAATAAGAATAAAAAAGGCAGCTTTGTGCTGACACACAACAACAAGATTGCTTTTACTTTATAGCTTGCTTTTTTATGTGATACAGAACTGTACATATCCCTGAACACTTATCAGGCTGACCCCCAGTTGGACAGTGATCACAGCGGGACAGCATTCGGGACGGGGAGAAGCCGGCCCCGGGTTTTGACGGGGCCTGTCTGTGTGGGGCTAATCTATAGCGAAGAGGACAAGGGTCATTTTCGGCCTGGAGTGATACTACGAGCCGGGAAACAAGGAATACAAGGTTGTTTCTTTCTGTGCTACGGCTTCTCATCTCATGGTCGAGAAGTATTGGGACCCTCCCTGCCCATTTGCACAATTGAACTTGTTTTTAGATAGTGTTAACCTAAGTCAATTGTTTTAGTAAAAATTGCTATTTTAGATAGATATCGTATTTATAGTTTTAGTTGGGATTGTATTTTATTGTGTAAATTGTTATTTTGATAAAGATTATTGTGGCCATTCATTGCAATAAAAATTGAAGCTTCCTTACCTGTGTTGTGGGTTGGTGTCACAGAATCCCAAAAGAGCCTGTAGAGAGAGAGTGGAAAACGGGAGGGTTAACTTTTGTACACATAGTTTACAGTGTTGTTTGGCTGTTGCTGGCAGAGCTGTGGTGGGCCTTCAGCACGTTCTCCCGCATTGCCTGGGGTCCACCACCTGCCACCTCACCTCTGCTGTAGCTGGCTCCTTCCACTGGCACTGCAGAACCCCAGCACAAATGTCCAGTCCAGTCCAGTCCACTGTGACCACAGGCCCTTCGTCGTTGGGGACTGCAGTGCCACTTCTTCCCAGGGGGGCCGCCGCTGGTCCACCAGCCACTGTAGGATGGGCTGAAGGTCAGGATCCTCTCCCTGCTGCCACCTCCACGCTTTGGCCCGACTGTGGTCATCTCCCGGCAAGCGACTGCCCCGGCCCCACTCACGATGCTTCCTCAATCAATCAATCAATCAATCAATCAATCTTTATTTAATACAGCGCCTTTCGTAATAAATTGCAGCAAAACACTTTACTTGGACAAAGCAGTATATTGACAGCTATAAAAGGAGTAACAACAAGCAATAAAAAGCAGATAATAAAATAAAACAGTCAAAACATGAGGGGTCCCCGAGTGGCTCACCTGGTAGAAGGGCAGCCACGTAGTGCGCAGGTTGAGTCATATAGCACAGGTGTGGTGCGCAGGTTGAGTCATACAGCACAGGTGTGGTGCGCAGGTTGAGTCATACAGCACAGGTGTGGTGCGCAGGTTGAGTCATACAGCACAGGTGTGGTGCGCAGGTTGAGTCATACAGCACAGGTGTGGTGTGCAGGTTGAGTCATACAGCACAGGTGTGGTGTGCAGGTTGAGTCATACAGCACAGGTTCGCATCCTGGCTGTGCGAAGTAGGCCGGTCTTCGCTGGGGACTCCACAGGGCGTCACATTGGCTTTGGCGTTCCCATGGGTTAGGGATGTAAAACTGGCAGGGACTGTTTCTCCTCATCGCTCTACAGCCCCCCCCCCCTGCCCCCCCGGCTGTACTGTTGGGCTCCCCGGTGGCAGTGGCTGTAGCAGCCGTGCTGGGCAGGGTGATGTGGTGCTGACAGCTACTTCTGGGGGGAGTGGAACCCCACTCCCCAGGCTGTATGGTGTTTGGTCGTTGACAGGCAGGTTGGGAATTCGGCAGGGGGACCACACTTTCCCACTCTGTTACAGTATGTTATATATGTCAGCAATACACATCCCCCACCACAGCTGTAAATTCAAAATTAGAGCCATCAGTGGGATGAAAAAGTTACCGTGTCATATATAAACATTATCCACAGAGTAGTTGTAACAGTGAGGGCTGCATTGGTACCGTCAGACCAGGAAATGAAACTTAAACACAGGACGTACGGGCTGAAACTGAAGCGATACGACGCTCAGTATTTTATTTATAAACAAAAATAAACAGTTTACACTAAACACAATAATAAACAAAAGGGCACATTGGCCAAAGAAGAATAACACAAACAATTATAATACTTCTAAACAAACAAGTACCTTGTTCACTGGCTGGTAGCATTCGCTCTTGGTCTCCTTAATTCTTCTCTAAATTCTGAGCCCGGAGTGGGTCTTTTATACTGTGGTTGGCGCCTTAATTACCTATTAGACAATTACCTTATTAAGGCTCCAGCCACGAGCTACTTAGGATGGGGGATTCAACCCCATCCATGCCAACCACATTTTACAAGTCCGGCTTTTCGCCAGTCTCAAACAATAAATAACGTCGGACGGCTTTCATCCGTCCGCACACAAACACAATAATATAATAATAATAATAATAATAATAATAATAATAATAATAATAATAATAATAATAATAATAATAATAATAATAATAATAATGATGATGATGATGATAATACAACACAAATATACATAAATAAATAAATATGCACAAGGGGAGGGCATCCCATCACAGTAGTATAGAATAGGGAATGGCAACACAACGTTTAATCACAATTTGGACTGCCTGACAGCATAAACACACTGCTGTCTGGGCAGCAGTGTGGAGTAGCGGTTAGGGCTCTGGACTCTTGACCGGAGGGTTGTGGGTTCAATCCCTGGTGGGGGACACTGCTGCTGTACCCTTGAGCAAGGTACTTTACCTACATTGCTCCAGTAAAAACCCAACTGTATAAATGGGTAATTGTATGTAAAAAAGAATGTAATTGTATGTAAAAATAATGTGATATCTTGTAACAATTGTAAGTCGCCCTGGATAAGGGCGTCTGCTAAGAAATAAATAATAATAATAATAATAATAATAAATAAAAATCAGATTCTGTTGAGAATAACAGTGTTTGAAGCTTGGATCATCCAACACAGAAAACTAACCAGCAACCAGTATGCAGCATCACTGCATGCTGTCGGTGGTATACAGGTGCATTGCTAGTAAATTAGCAGAACTGTGTCGATTCAGTATAGGTACATATCATTCAGATTTCAATGTTTTGATCTCTGAAGTACAGTATGTGTGCTCCACAATGAAAGCTAATAGTATGACTTGATCTACTTGTTGTTATCATAAACAGAATGCTTTTATTATTGTAAAGACACATTAGGACCGACCCAGTGCAAACCTTAATGCAATGTTAAAAATACATTAAGCTACCACACCTTTAAAAGAACGTTACCTGTATGAGAATCCCTGAGCTGTTCATCATTCTTTTTCCCCACGGTCAGGTCACCTGAATCTTGAAACACTTGTAAGTATGTTCTGACACATCCCCAAGTCATGCGTTAGCACCTTTCGCTCGGTGCAGGGTGTGAACAGATATCTTCTGGCAGCTGGCAGCAGGGAGCAGGCAGTGGTCAAATCTTTGCCATAGCCTTCTGACTAGCAAGACAAACACACAGTGGCTTCTTAAAGCCCCGGCTCCGTGCAGCCGTGTCGTCTCAGCCTGCCATCCTCAGGCTATCCTGCTTGACTATTTGCACAGTGCCTCTGAGTCACTAAGGTGGCAATTGAACCTCTTCACAGTTTTAAATTGTAAGTGTGTGCATCTCGCACAGAGAAATGTCAAGGTTGCAAAAAAAAAAAAAAAGAGATGGAGATAGGGGAAGAGTGTGTTTCTAGATCTATTTAGTCCTCCAGGAAGAATTTCTTTCATGCAGGAATTCAGTTTGCTAAAAACAAATAGCATGAAGAATATTTGAATTTGAAATAATGATGTGCTTTATTAGTCTGGAATTCATTACAAGAGTGAAGTTTAAGTTGTTCTTCAATAATCTTATTTTAAATTGATTGCTTTGTATAATAAATTAACTGTTTTCTGCGGTTACAGAACCAATGTAAATTGTCTATTTGTGACTATGTGTGTTCCTTTGGTTTAGATCATCTAATATATATATATATTGTGATGAATTCTTGCTTCTGGTTGCTCTCTATGACTGTATTGTCTAGTCTTCCACCCACTACCAGGTATGTTTAAATAACAAACACTGACAACAGTAGTATAGTTACCCTCTGTGGGTTGTATTTATTTTTTAAAACAAAATCAAATAAACAAACAAAACCTAACCCTTTCTTGGGTCCTAAACTAAACACTTATTTTTCCTCCAAAATAAACAGGGGCAGGCTAATTCTGCTTACCCTGAAACAAACTATCCAGTTTTTGTTACCTCAGCGTTTGATCTCTTTTCTTTGTTCTCCCCTCTCCCATGGTTCTTCCATGTGATTGTTTTATCTATGTCTCACAGGTGACCTTCATTACCCAAACAATTAAGCAAGTAACCCATTTTGTAAGGCCTTTAGCAATATGGCTGCTGGTTCCACCAGCTCCTTCACCAAGATGGAGTATAGATTCCTCAACCCCAGGGTCCTAATGCCTCCACATTGTGTTGTGAATGTATACTCCATCACATACCCTCCTCCTTTGCACGATCCAGTGGGGTCGGGCTTACAAACTCGGCTTTGTCTGTGGAAACCTTGACAGGAAATCACCATTAATATGTTCCTTCCCTTTCCTATGTTTCAGCTGGTACTCGACACCTTTGCTTAATTCAACAGTCTTGGTATCAAATTTTTCCCATATAAGAACATAAGAAAGGTTACAAACGAGAGGAGGCATTCGGCCCATGTTGCTTGTTTGGCTGTTAGTAGCTTATTGATTCCAGAATCTCATCAAGCAGCTTTTTGAAGATCCCAGGGTGTCAGCTTCAACAACATTATACTGGGGAGGTGGTTCCAGACCCCCACAATTCTCTGTGTAAAGAAGTGCCTCCTATTTTCTGTTCTGAATCCCCTCCTAATCTAATCTCCATTTGTGGTCCTTGTTTCTTTTTTCAGGTCGACATTGTCTTTACCTTTTAAGAATTTTGAATGCTTGAATCAGATCACCACGTAGTCTTCTTTGTTCAAGACTGAATAGATTCAGTTATTTTAACTTGTCTTCATATGGCATGCCTTTTAAACCAGCAATAATTCTGGTCGCTCTTCTTTGCACTCTTTCTTGAGCAGCAATACCCTTTTTGTAGCGAGGTGACCAGAAATAAACACAATATTCTAGATGAGGTCTTACTAATATGGGGTGCCATGTTTTTAAAAAAAGCATTCATATTTTAACGTCTTTTTTTCCAGATTTAACTTAAATCTTGTATTTTTCCCCAGATTTAACATTTAGCTAAATATTTAAGTAAATCTTAAATCTCTTAACAAGATTTAATATTTAGCTAAATATTTAACTGGCCAGTTTGTATGCAAATGAGCTCTGCCCGCTTTGTGCTTTCACACGATTTGATTGGCTCTTATAATGTTGACATTTGCATATTCCCTGATTAGCATTACAAGAGCCATTCAAATCGTGTGAAAGCACAAAGTGGGCAGAGCTCATAAATATTTAGCTAAATGTTAAATCGTGTAATTAGATTTATAAATTACATCTCGTGCACAGTGGTGTATTATTTAATGGCTATGTAAAGTACGCTTGCTCAGCGGAGTATTATTTGAAGGCTATGTAAAGGCATGGTATCACCTTTTATTATTAGTAAGATTGTGTTATTCTTGTCTTCTGAACATTTCGAAACAAAACAAAAACAAAGCAGCATTGTGTCTCTTGAGTAGGAGCCCCATCTGATCAAAGTAATAAATGAATTAACCTGAGCGCTGATCATTTCTGGGTCAGTCACTCGGGGCATCATTATTAATGTAATTGCCCTTAAGATTTGAACCTTCCAGCCTAATAAAAAGCTGACTGACTCATCAACTAGAGTGCATCATATCTCTGTCTGAAATTAGAGTTTGGCAGCTGCTTCTGTCACTTGTAATTTAAAATAAAATTTCTTCATAAGTCATACGCAGCTCATTAAAGGAACAGAATATAGCTCGTCCTTCGGGTGCTTATCTGTTTTCCCTCTTGAACTTATGAGTTTTATCTAATAGCTTTAATCCATATTGAAATTAATATGAGGGAAGGAGAAGATGTGAATTGCAATAGGGTAGCAATCTGTTTCTCATGTGCCTCCGTATACATAGGAATATAGGCTTGTGACAGGGCGAGAAGCCCTGCACATGAAAAGGGGGCGGGGCTAAGCCCTGCCATAAATATTGTTTACAACAGGGTACCCCTCCGCCCCTGTGCAATTTATTATTTTGTATTTGGTTTGTATTATTATTATTATTATTATTATTATTATTATTATTATTATTAGTGTTATGATTTATTTATTTATAAATGTGACGACGGAGTCGTATATTTTGTATTGTTTTACAGTGTGGATGGGAAGCCCCATTCACATTAAAAACCTTGTGCAAACGGTGACCATCTCCCGAGTTAATTAATTGTTTAATTGTTACTAATCGGGAGATGGTCACCTGCATATAAGCCTGCAGCTTTCTGCACTCGTGGTGGGTGTTCGAGAGGAGGAACGAGAGCCAGAGAAACAAAAACGAAAGTAAAAAGAACAACTAGCTTAAGGATCCATGAAGGCTGCTGCCCAGCCGGACCTTAGGGTTGTATTTAGTGTTCGTGATTTGTTTTGTTTAAATCTTTTGTTTCGCTCTGTGAGCAGTGTGTTTTTGTTTAAACGTTTTATTTTAGTTTTGTTTTAATAAACGGCCCCGCAAGCGTCTTTTGCGCTGCAGTACTTGTTTGTTTTCCTTCCTGCTTCTGGCCTGACGTCGCCTCGTCAGCCATCCTGTCACACCCGGTGTCCAGCGTGGGATCAGACTGTTTCCCACGCTGGACACCGGGTGTGACAGGACTATTTTCTACTCATGGAGATCTTTGCATGGAGCAGTGTCTTTTTCAGTGATGGTAAAAGGTTTATAGATATATTTTATTTTATTTCCTATCTTTGTAGTAAGCTATGACTACAGTGTATTTTTTTTTTTAAGTCCATGGACATACTCACACATCATCTGTGACATCACCTACTTCTGTTCAAATTATTAATTTCTTAAAGGCACAGTGCTCCATTACATTTGAACTTTAATCAAACTCAAGGCTAGCACATGTAAACAAACTAGAATACTAATAAAACATGTATGAATGTTTTAACCATTTTAAAGATATTAACTTTTAGTTTTTAACATTTGGTTACTCTCATAAAGTACTTCAACATGTAGGCCTACACAGAAACAATATTTGAAGCCCATATTCTCAGCATGTAGGAACAAGCCCACCGTTCCAGTACAAGGGAGCACAAATTTTATTTTGGCTATACCGTGTCAGCATGCCAAGCGGTCCCCTCGAAACCTATAAATCCGTGTAGATAACTAAATTACGTAATAATGGTAGCCTAACTATCATCTCAGAAGCGAAGTTTTTAAATTTGCTTTGGGTTTTTGACAGAAGTAATAATAATAATAATAATAATAATAATAATAATAATAATAATAATAATAATAATAAAATACAACTACCCAACTCTGTCCGTTTAAAATTTTTAAAAAATCTGCAATCAACTTTTCTTTTTTTTTTTTTTCACGGCACTGGATAGCATTTCATTCGACTTCTTGTTGTATGTAATACATGTACCAGTGCTGATCCTGACGACAATGTTACGGTGGTTTTTGGATGTTCTATTCACCCATTTATTATTATTATTATTATGTTTTATTTTTTAGTGCAACCCGAATGGTGTTTCAAAGACAATTCTGTCTCCTGTGTCAGTGAATGCCCACCACCCTCTCACAACACCAAACATTCATTTTACATAATAATAACAACAAATACAAAATTATGCAAAATACGCACAGGGGCGGGGTGCACCCCCCCCCCCCCCCCCCCCACCCACTTGCTTTAACAGTAATGAAGTGCCATCTTCTTAGCTGTGTTAGTTTGATGTATTTATTGTAAAGGAGGCGCTGTTAAGAAGACACAGTGTGTTTATTGAGTGGCGTTGCGCATGGTTTTCTTCATGCTTGTTCATGTTTTCTCTTGTGGTTAAATTCGCAGACCGATAGCCTTCGTATCATATGTGGGAGTCGAGTGTTTCAGGGATCAGGAATGCTGGTGGGGCTGTTTTCTTGAAGAGAGCAGAGCAGAGGAGTAAGCAATGTTTTGTCTTCTCAGTCTGAATCAATATCCCAGTCTTGAAATGCATTGCTTCTTTTACTCAAGTACACCACAACAGAAAACAACACATTTCATGTTATTTAATCCAAGCTGGTAAAGGGAAAATTCCAACCTAGCTAAAGTGAGAGCCTCCGATCCCACACTCTGCATATTTTCCATGCAGTGTTCATTAGACTTCAGCGGGATGATGTCATGTAATTTGGACAGCATGCAGCATGTTGAAGTCACTCCAGTCTACTGCCTTTAATAAGCACTGGACATTTGTACTGCATTATGATGGCTCAGGGAATGTGAGCATTTCAATTCATCTATATCATATCTTCTTATACCTTCCTAGTCAAGCAGTAGTTCCTGAAAGCCACAGGTCATGGTCAAGCATTCACATCCAACACAGTGGTCACTACTGGTACATTGTCTCAAGATTAGTTTTAAAAGTGGCTGGTTACAAATACAATTAAAGGGTAAGTGAAATGAGTTAAACCATATCTAACCCTGTTTGCCTGAGCATAAAGTAATATGCTGCAAGCTGTTTAAATATTTTCCTGGTATGATTAATACTCCCGTCATGCTTTAGAATAACGCCTCATCTACAAATGAGCTATAAAATTATTTTAAAAGCATGGCGTACATTATAAAAAGTAAATTGCTTAACCAAACTTTTATGCCTCATTATTATTCAAATAAGCTGTAACATCTGTGTGTCAAAAAGTTGGCTAATGAGCTGCAGGTCCTATCATTATGCACATTATGTTTTTATTCCCTGGATTATCTCATTGCACTGACATTTACAACTTGATAACATTTACCTGTTTTTAATTTTAGTTTAAGCTGTTAAAAGTGTGGGTTGAGAAACAGTTATAGTACATTAAATGCGTAATACACTTGTTAGTTTGTAGTTGAATCAACAACTACGTTTCCAGATGTGAAAGAATGAGGTACTTGTTCCAAGCGTGTTAATTCACTACCCTCAAATAAAAATACCTCAACAATGAAGGGGGTTTCACTCTTTTTTTCTGTTAATTAATTAACACTGTAACTCATATTGCCTAAGTGGCACAATGCCATACACTTCTCATGTGCATTTCGAATGAGGCAGGTGACTTTTTTAATGTATAAGATTTATAACATTGATGCAGGTTATCGATTTGTCAAAAAGAAACATCCGTGACTCCAGGAGTTTCTACACACGAACACATCTACAGTGCGTCTAGGCGTCTTTAGTCAACATAACGCTAAACTTAAGGGCAATGAAATTAAATGAATATATATATATATTTCTGAAATCCAAGCCAAATGAACACAACATTTTAATCTCGAAGTTCTTTGTTTACACAAAATAAATTATAATTATTAAGCAAAGCAAGGAATGATAGCCCAGGACATACACCCCCTGTGCCATTCGAAGGCTTACAGCAATAACCAAACAACAACCTAAAGCTTAAAGCATGAGTCCAACCCCCTTAATGATAAGTTTGAGTGATAGTGAGCTTCTCATATGGATGTTTGTTTTTTTCTGTAGAAACTTGTGACTCTTAACTTCTTGAATTTTGTTCAAAAATGATGGTGGGGGAACAAAAAATGCAGTTGCAGATGAGTATAACAAAGCATTCCCCCAAAGCACGAAAAAAAAACGACCCACGTGCAGATCTACCCTTATAAACATTTCCCCATAGTAAAAGTACAGCAGTGTAATAAAGCACAGTGACAGCATAGCAGAGCATAGACAAGCATTTTGAAACACAGAGAAGTATGGTAAAGCATATTTACAAAAAAAACAAAAAAACATGGCATATGGTAAATGCATAACCATGGGAAAAGCATGGTAAAACAGCAAAAATACTGCGGTAAACTTTTATAAGGGTATGGACACACATTTGCGTGATTTTATGTGCTAGTCAAACACCCTTTAGCAGCACTGTACTGTGCACTAGGTTCTATTCAGTTTGACCAAAATGGCAGCAGAGACATTTCTTGTATCATTAAAAAGGACTATTTGTGTACCAAGTTAATGAAAACAACATTGAACAGTGCATTGCTGTACTTTTGTCTATAAAATATGTAATACTGGTGACACATCTCCATCAAAAAAACATTGCTTTACAGCACCTTAATGAAAAAGATAACTGTACAAAACTGGTAGGACAAACATTGCAAATAGCAAGTGTGTTCAGGCAAAGCATCCAGAATAAGCACTTCCAAAATGAGCTTTTGAACCATTTCAAAGCACACCTGTTAGCCCATAACCTCTGTTATAAGATTCATTCTTTTTTAAATTCTTTTTAGGAATTCTAGTGTTAACATGCAGCATACAGCCTTATAAATTACTTCTGTTAATGTCTTCAATAGCGGTTGTCCAAACTTTAGAAATATAAACAGTTAAGAAATATACCTCTTTTAACGCTGTTCAAGAGGATTAAAGCATTGCACAAAGCACATTTATGTTTTAACTGTCACAGGTTGGCTTAGAATCAAACATTTTATTGTCAATCCTCTGAAAACATAAATTGTCTAAAAAGTTGTTTATCTGCAACCCAGGTGAGGGGTGCAGCAGGGTTTGAGTGCTAAACCTCGGTCATCTGGAGGGTGAATATTAAAACTATTTCCAGTGTATATAATACATTGGGAGCGCTGGTTACTGGATTAACATAGAGAGGCAGTTACAGTGTTAAACACAATGTACACCTATTGCTTTTCACTAGTACATGAAACATATAAATAGCACTTGGTTTTGAATCTTTTGACTGCCATGCAAATAGAACACTTCGGTTCCTCCTGTGCCGCTATGAAAATGGCTCGTTTACATCATTCCAATAAAGACAACCTCAAACTATGAATATAATTTAAGAGAACACACTGTGGTGCAGTGACAGTATGAAAATTCAGACTGCAGCAACCAACCGAGTAGAAACCATGACCAGCACTGTGAAGTTAAAAAAAAAAGTTATTGAAAAACAAAATCCCAATAAGAAAATCCTGGTTCTGATTAAGATATTGTACATGGTTGAGCTAAAGTTGATTTTAGTAAACACATGCTGAAAACATTACAATTATAGTTAGAATTTTGCTTGTATTTGCAGACTACCAAATATGTACTTTTTTCATTGAAGCAAAACTATTCCCCATAAAACCAGGATTTCATTCTTTCTTTTAAACAGTGAAAAATGGTCCGCGAGTGGCTCACCTGGTACAAGCACAGCCGTGTGGTGTGCAGTGTGAGTCATACAGCGCAGGTTCATGTCCTAACTGTGCTTAGTGGGGATTCCGAAGGGAGCGCCACATTGGCTCTGACACTCCCTTTGGTTAGTGTCTGGATGTAAAAGAGGAAACTGGCTTGGTCGTGGGATCGGAGGACGCCCACTGAACCTTCAGTTCTCCTGAGCTGTGTGGGGAATTGCTGCAGTGAGGGTGAAAAACATTATTGGACATTCCAAACTGGGGAGAAAATCGGGGTAAAATAATTGGTCACACTAAAAAAAATAACTAAATACAGGAAAAAACATTTTTGAAAAGGTTTGTGTGCTGCCAGCATATGCTGAAGCCAGATAAACATCCATGCTCTTTTTTTGATAGACTGCCATGGGATTCATCAGTTTTGCAGATTTGTAGGTACTTGCAAGTAGAGAGAATGCACACACTGGACTATTATAACATGAAAGACCGGAATAAAGACTTATTAGCAAAATATGTGTCTCA
This sequence comes from Acipenser ruthenus, assembly GCF_902713425.1. Taxonomy (NCBI): domain Eukaryota; kingdom Metazoa; phylum Chordata; class Actinopteri; order Acipenseriformes; family Acipenseridae; genus Acipenser; species Acipenser ruthenus. Next base: position 6,130,408 of record NC_081189.1, read on the forward strand.
TTTTATAACTCTGTTTATTTTAGTACAGCTTACTGTCTTATGAATGAGTGTTTAAAGATGGCCTTGATTTTGTGTTGGAAGTAAGATGCTGTTAAAGACATTGGGGAGGATTTTGTTTCATCCCTCACAGCTGTGTGGATGCTTGGACCATCACCAAACCAGCTGGAAATCCCTTTCTCACAAATTCTGCATGTGTTAACCATGTGCAGTACAGGTGAACTTATTGTGTGTGACAGGGTGGAGGCTGCATTGTGGTTTTAGCTTTTAACCTCATCTCACCAACTGGGGACTGGACAGAATGTATCACATAACCTCAGCGATCAGCTGCAGCCAATCTATGAGATCTGAGTCACAGCACCAATGTAACAGGGCGGAGGCTGGGCGTGAACCGGAGACCCTGTGAAGGCAAAGCGAGGGTCTAAACCACAGTGCAGTAGAGCCGGGCTCGTGTGCCTTCATGATTTTAGAGCTTTTATCCTCATCTCCTCTCCAGCAAGGGACAGAATCTGTAATGGCAGTGTGTCACACAACACTGCCTGTTAACACTGCCTGTTACATGTGCATTAATGTGATTTTCTGGGAGAATTCTGTGATATTTGCGATATGTGAAGGGACACCACGGTGTGTAAAAATGTAAATTACAGAATTGAGGGTAAAAGCTGCAGAATGAGACTTGCCTTTAAAGACAAGGTCAAAACCTAGTGAACGTCTTCAATTTAGTGCCTTTTTAAAGTTAATCATTGAAAGAAAAAAATAATGCAAAACTCAAATTTTGTACTGCCTGAAAAATACGAGCCATATAAAAAATGTCTTTGAAGCAGCATTGCATTGTCAGTATTGGCACATACGGCCTGGCACTGCAGTTGACTTTACTGGTGCTGTGCATTCCTTCTCACTGAATAGAAACCATACACAGGAAAAGATCTTCAGTTGTTTTATTTAATAACCTTTAACAGAGTGGTATATTGAATTTGGCAGCAGATCACAGTAACTTGTAATCAGAGTCAATGTAGTAATTAGCCTTGTAAGGCTTTATTAGAAACAGTATAACTGGAACTATGCAATGAAGAGTTCAAAGCTAATAAGACATTACACAGCTGGCAATGACTTTTCTTACAATTGAGACAAAGATTGTGCTACAATGAGGGTTTGGTTTTGTTAGCCTTGCTCTTACTTCAGTCTTAATAGACCCACAAACATTTCCGAGCAATTGTGATTTTATTTTTTTATTTTCAATACAATTTGTTGTGACTTTTGCTGTTTAGGTCTGTTACTGAAATCAACTGCAGCTGCTGTATATGTTAAATACATATGATACCAGTACACATGTTTCCTTTAACTATTTGTAGTGCAGGCATATCCTTATTTAGATAGGGGAATTTTTTTTTTTTTTTTTTTAAAAGCCCAATTATTTTACTCCCCTTTTTGTTCCCAGTTTTAGAATGTTCAAATATGCTCTGCTGTCGCAAGCAATTCCCGAAAACATGTCAGCAGAAGATCAGCCGGCGTCCTCAAATCCCCAAGCCACTCCCCTCTTTACACCCAGGAGCTCGACAGCACTTACTGGAGGACACAGGCCAGCCCTGCAGGTGCCCGCATGAGCTCACCAAGCACCTGCACAGCAGGGTCCTCTGCAGCGCTGTCTGGAGAAACAGGTCCTGACGATTTTGTCTCAATAGCACTCTGAGTCAAAGCACTTGGCACAGCCTGACTGTATGATCCACCCAGCACACAATGCAGTCATGCCTTTTCCAGGGGACCCCCGAGATATGAGAAGGTCCACATACCTGTACGAAGATGGGTGTATTTATTAGTATATTATTTATTAGTATAGTAAGAGAATATTATTTAGACCTACCAGTCAGGAGACGCATCAATTCTGAGCCAGGTTCATGTTTGTGTTTCAGCCATGTACATACGTGGGGGTCCAGTACAGTATTGTAAAAGCACTGGGGTACCAAGGTACTGGTACTTGAAACTGTTGTGCTTTTCTAACTGCTGAACCTATTTTTGATATTCTTGGAAATGAGTTAAACCAGGAACCATAAAGTGCCCAGTCATAGTTTGGGTTTAGTTTAATATGAACAAAATGCTTTTATTCACCCCAATTCAATCTGATGGGACCCTGGGGTATGGAAAAGATATTAAAGGTTATGCTAGGAAAGATTGAGACTGAGCACTTTTTAATTTGTGCATGATTTTAATCCCAGCAAAACTTGACATGTGGCTTGTCTTAAATTCTGAGTAATGCCATATTATTTACGTCTCATATCGGAATAACCAGACTTTTAATTTTAATATATATATATTTTTAATGCCAAGACTTAAATGTAATGGCTGCAGTAATAGCCTTCTTGTTTAAAAAGCCTCATGTTCATTGTTACATTCTGTAAGCTGTCCTCAATAATTCCACTGTCTCTAGTCAGTTTATTTGCCAGACCTTTCATAATATTTTGCCGTCAGGCTTTGGGGGAGCAAATAAGTTTAATATGTGTGTGTATCTATATATATATATATATATATATATATATATATATATATATTATCATTTGAAGGATGACTCATGTTTAATCATCAATACTGCTAAAAAGTAAAACACTCACTGTCATCACTTTATATGAAGCCAGAAATGTGATCTGTGGCCATCTTAATAGTTTCTATGTATACATAACTCCTTGGATTGTGTTTTCAAAACTCCCCCATTTTAATAATGATGTTTAAGGACTGTTTTTGTTAAATATTTCAACCCCCCCCCCCCCCCCCCCCCATGCAACAAAACTATACATTGTACATAATCACAGTGTTTTTTTTTAATAAGATGTACTATTTTAAGTCCTAACTTGTGAGTTATTTTCAAGTTATTTTTGTCACATACATATTTTAGTTTTAAATGCATGTAAAAAGTAGTACGACCAGAAGGGGTTTGTAGTCAATTTTGCTATGATCAAATGTGTTATAAATATAGATCTATTGGTACCTTTATCATTCTACTTATGAAAATAAAGTAAATAGCTTAATTGAGCACTTGGATCCTACTGTAATAGCAAGTAATTACCATTTATTAGTATATATTAGTAATGGGTTGTCAGATATAAAATGGTTGTTTTCTTTCATGTACACACTTATAAACAGGAATCAACCAGTGTGTTAAAATGTAGTCCTAATTTATTGTTATGTCTTCTCTTTATATTCCGTGAGGAAAGTGTTTGTAGTGTGATAATACAATATACAGTATAACATAATGTACCCACTATCTAGGAACTGCCAAAATCTTGTGGCAGTTCCAAAACAAGATAACTGGTGTCAGTTGGGTCCAGCCACAGACTATAAAAAGAGAGCTTGCAGTTTCATTAAGGGGGTTATCTCCAGGGAGCTGGTTTAAGAAGTTGCTGTGAGAAAGAGAGGTATTGTGTTCAATACTTATGAAAGTATGTGTTTGGGATACCCGTAAACAGTTCAGCTGTCTGCCGATAGTTAAGGAACTTGATGAAGTTTTAGTTAGCACTCCTGAAAGGAGTTAGGTTTTGCTTTGTTTACTTTGTTTTGTAATAATAAATATACAAGCACCACCTTGTTCAAAAACCTTCCTGTGCTGTTGAAGTGCTGTTTTACAGAAAAGATGAAATATATATATTATTTACAACCCCATCATAATTTGATTTGTACAAATCCAAAGGTGACACTTTTGCTTTTCGCTTGTTTTCTTTTGTGCATGCATTGTTTCAGCATTAGCTGCCCTTATGTATATATTCTGCTTTTTATTTTTTAAAGGCCTTATTCAGATTTCCTTCTCTCTCTTTTGTAAGCCCTTTTACCATATACACTGTAAAGCAGTAATTGTGCCTAATTACTAGGGAGGTCTTGGGCCATTCTGGTACGACTGTGAAACTACAAGGATAAAGGGACGGGGGGAGAGGGTTGAGAACATTCTGGTACGACTGTGAAACTACAAGGATAAAGGGACAGGGAGAGAGTGTTGAGAACATTCTGGTATGACTGTGAAACTACAAGGATAAAGGGACAGGGAGAGAGGGTTGAGAACATTCTGGTATGACTGTGAAACTACAAGGATAAAGGGACAGGGGGAGAGGGTTGAGAACATTCTGGTAAGACTGTGAAACTACAAGGATAAAGGGACAGGGGAGAGGGTTGAGAACATTCTGGTACGACTGTGAAACTACAAGGACAAAGGGACAGTGGGAGAGGGTTGAGAACATTCTCGCACGACTGTGAAACTATAAGGATAAAGGGACAGGGGAGAGGGTTGAGAACATTCTCGCACGACTGTGAAACTATAAGGATAAAGGGACGGGGGAGAGGGTTGAGAACATTCTGGTACGACTGTGAAACTATAAGGATAAAGGGACGGGGGAGAGGGTTGAGAACATTCTCGCACGACTGTGAAACTATAAGGATAAAGGGACGGGGGAGAGGGTTGAGAACATTCTCGCACGACTGTGAAACTATAAGGATAAAGGGACGGGGAGAGAGGGTTGAGAGCATTCTCGCACGACTGTGAAACTATAAGGATAAAGGGACGGGGGGAGAGGGTTGAGAACATTTGAAGGCCTGGCAGTAATGATGTACTTATTTATCCTTTTTGTATGAGGACAGCTCATTACAACCTTAAAGAAACCACAGAACAAAGACGAGTAGGGAGGAGGTGATCTTAAATATCCAGGGCTTAAAACAGTAATAATAATAATAATAATAATAATAATAATAATAATAATAATAATAATAATAATACAAAAACATACTTGAACAGAAGCGATGGATGCAATACAGATGACAGATGCAAACTGCTGACAGTTTTTCCACAGCACATTTAACCTTAAATTCTAACTATGCTTTCAATGTGTTTTGTGCCAACAATGCTTTTATCATATTTGAAATAAAAAAAAAATAATTGCAAAGATCACAACTGATGGAAAGTCTTCTTTTTAGTATTTTGAAAACATATTTTCATTTGGAAATTGTAGCGGCCATGTGGAACTGTTATATGCCAATATATATGATACCATATGTGTGGCACAAGAACAGTGGAAACAAAGCCCAGTACATGGATTACAATGTTGTATGGATGTCAAAAAATATTTCTGCATTTCAAATAAGTGAAACGCTTACTACTTTAGACTAGTCAACTCTGAACATGAGCAAAAGCACCATAATGAACTAATGGAAATCCAAATACCCTTCAAAAGTGATAATTTGATCACTAAAATCTACAGAAAAATACAAAAACTTAATACACACACAACTTTTATCTAAACAATACTGTGGCAATAAGATATGGCATAATTACATTACATATAGAATAATGTAATCAACTGCTGTGCAAATATCTTCCATTGAAGGGTTCTGTGACATAATAAATCACAGTGAAATACCCTTGGGGGGTTACCAGTTTATTTGCTTGTAATTTACAGTAGAAATGCAACATGCTGTTCTCCTCCCCGAACTGACAATATTGCACACATGAATATAGAAAAAACATTGCATATGTGAAAACACATGAATAAAGCATTGAAAAAACAAACAAACATATCTCTATGCCTTGTTGTAAATGTACACCTCAAAGAAAATATAGTGCAAACGTTTTGGACATTCCAAACCATGTAACACAACTTTTTAGAAGTTGGAATGCAATTTTTTTTTTTTTTTGCATGTTCTAAGATACATCCATGTATACATATAAAATATGTAATAATGACACAATAGTTCTTACTGTAATGTATGTCTTTTTAAAGTATCAACCCCATTCCCACCCTAAAGAACCCCTCCAGTGTTATCTGTACATTTTGAGAAAGAGTCCCTCACATGAGGCCATTCCCCATACTAAACAGCCCGGTCTTGCTTACCTTCTAAAATGTGTTGAAATGAACTTAATCCCTCTTCTTTCTTTTGTAGAATAAATGATTATGGTCAGATTGGCACAGATGCCCAAGAAGATGCCACAGTGCCTCGTATCCTTGAAGACTTTGATAACGTCTCTAAAATAGCCTGCGGAGCCAACCACAATCTAGCTGTGACAGGTAACAATGCACAAAACGGGAGTTTTGCAATATTTAATGTGTCACTTTGGCTTTATCTCAGTTCAGTTATTATTATTATTATTTATTTCTTAGCAGACACCCTTATCCAGGGCAACTTACAATTGTTACAAGATTTCACATTATTTTTACATACAGTTACCCATTTATACAGCTGGGTTTTTACTGGAGCAATCTAGGTAAAGTACCTTGCTCAAGGGTACAGCAGCAGTGTCCCCCACCTGGGATTGAACCAACAACCCTCCGGTCAAGAGTCCAGAGCCCTAACCACTACTCCACACTGAAAGCTTATTTTGATTTTGTTTTCTAAGCTCTTCCCCCTGAAGCTGCACACTAGTGTGGTTTAATATGCAGCCCCAGTTTAGAGTAATCTTCCAGATCCCTTATACATGTCTGGCAAGGCACATTTGCATGGCAAGTGTGCAGTTTATCATGCCTATACAAGATACTATGCAATTACCACAGTTTGCCATGGTTAATCACGGTTTTTCATGCTTACAGTAGATGCTATTTAACATACTTTCCTGTGCCTATATTGCTTTAACTAAGCTTTGCTATGCTGCCATAGTATACTGTAGTAAACTAGGAAGAGGCTTCCACCTTTAAGAGTAGTAGCTTCATACAGTATGTCATTTAAACTTCTGTTTTTCTAGTCTTAGTATTTTACTATTAACTGCGTTACCAAAGGTATACTTGTTCAATGTCTTACTGTATATCTGTCACGTAAGCCACAATTCAGGTGTTGTAGGCCGGTATAGAAGCTGGTTATTCAAAACAGGGACGCACAGGTTCTTACTGCATTCAGGCAGGTTGTTGTAATGAACAGGCAGAACTTGTTATTTATGAACAGCTGTGTTCCTCAAAGTTTAGCTATTTTACTCAATTACAAGAAAGCAATTCAGAAATTCCCGTCGCAATAGACACTGCTTCACGGAGCTGACAGCATGGAGAGAGAATGGCCCCTGTGCCTGATCCACAACAGTCATTGCCTGTTACATACATTTCAAGATTCATTCGGGCTATGAAGATAATCGAGGCAGTCGACAGTTACCCTGCAGCTGAATGGATTTATGATAGCACTGTCAAGAAAATGAGCCGAAATGACACAGTAGCTGACTTTAGCTGCAAATAATGTGATAGGCTGTACAGTGGTTCTACAGCAGCTGCTGTCATTGCAGGTAATAGGCTATAAAGAAGGCTGATAGCAATACCTGTCATTTCTTAATGGCTGACTTCACTGAAGAGCTTTTGTGGCCTTTAACATGGAGATAATAGAAGATACAACACATTTTACAGCTTTCACGTTGCATTCATAATTTATCTTGAGAGTATTACCACAACAAGGACAACACCTGTCAGGCTGAGACACTAGAGCAAAGAGGCCCAGGCTGGGCCAGTGCGCTTCACAAGGGCTCTTTGACTATCAGGGCTCACATTCGAGAAGGCTACGAGACCTACTGGTTTGACATGCAGACTGGGAAGGCAGCAGGTACTGTGTTGAGATCCCCAGCAGAACCCCTGATGCAATGTGACCCTGAGTCACTTTGCAAAAGTGAAGTTCAGTGCAACCCCACCTGTAAATCACAATGAAAAAAATGGGTTCACTTCGATATGTATTTTTCATTACAGGTTTCACATTCTTATCTTTTACTGAATATACCCCAGTATACTGTACATATATATGTGCTGCCACTGCCAACTTACGGATGCGAAACCTTGACTCTCAATGCAAAAATGACTCAAAAATGACAAACGACTCAACGGAGTATGGGAAGATGCATGCTGGGAATAACAAGAAGAGACAGGAAAAGAAAGGAATGGATAAGAGTGCAAACAAAAGTATGCAATGTTATTATAAGAGCAAAAAAACTGAAATGGCAATGAGCCGGACATGTAGCAAGAAGAACAGACCATCGCTGGACCAAGGAGATACTAGACTGGATCCCAAGAGATATAAAGTGACCAAGAAGACGACCTCCAGGAAGACGGCAAAATGAAATTAGGAAACACGCCGGAGCAACGTGGATGAGGGACGCAGCAGACAGGCTTTTGTGAAAGAATCCTGGGGAGGCCTTCATCCAAGCAGTGGACTGAAAAAGGCTGATGATATATTTATGTATATATATATATATATATATATATATATATATATATATATATATATATATATATATATATATAGTACATAATAATTCAAGCATTAATAATTGACCACAGCATAGGTTAGGTACTTAATCGGCATCAGTTTTCTACAGGTAATTGTGAAGCATGTTAAGGCTATTATAAACCGAAAAACTGTTTTCATGGAAGTTTGTTTGTTTGTTTGTTGGAAGATATTTTTTTAAGTGTGTTTTTAGGCACAGTAACATTTTGCCCTGGATTGCCGCTTAGGGTGCTTGAAATTTGTTTTGCTGTTTTTAAAGCGAGTTTTAAGATTCGAAAGTCCCATCAGCTTTACAGGACCTGTGGGTTTAATTACAACTAAAGTTTTAGTTTTGTACTTTTACAGCATTTAATATGTGTTAATACATGATAGCAAAGCTTCAAAATGTTTAGATATGTGCTGCTCATGTACCTGTAGGTAGCTGGGGCATAAGTATGAAACTGTCTAATAAGTGTCAATTGCCTTATTAATTAATTAATTTTACACAAATCACTAAGCATCTCTAAAGTATAAATCAATTATTTATCAATTATACTGTGTGAGGGTGAGGGGGAGCAGTGGGTTTGAAGGATTGAGGAAACCACAGTACACAAACCCTTGTGATGTCACTGTTTCAACGTGTACTGGATTGTTTGGTTACCTAATTTGCATATTGGGTAGTGTTTGCATCCAATCCAATCCGATTACAACAATTAATTTTGAACCCCACTATGTGTTCTCAAGGTTTTTCAAAAATCACTGAATCCAATTCAAATCCATTTTCCATGTCAATTTTTTTCCCAAATGAATCGATTCTTGATTAAATCAGCAGTCCCCAATACACTGATAAATATTTAAGAACGCTTCAGAAAAGTTATCTTGTTTTGGAGCCAGGCAATATAATGTCTCCCAAGTAAGTTCAAACAGCCACCTATACTCAATATAACCAAAGCCCACTGTTCTCTTTGGCTGTTCAGGCGATGGGAAGGTTTTTATGTGGGGTTGCGGCCGGGCTTGTGGAAATCTCAAACGGGACTTACGCCTTCCTGAACAAGTGGATATACCTCACTCTCGTGTCATTGCTGTATCGGGCGGCTGTTGGCACAGCCTTCTACTGACAGGTTTGTTTGTTTATTATTCTAATACATAGAAGGGTTAACATGGAAGGAATACAGATGCAATGTAATACATACCTGATCTACTTGCATGTTAATGTGCAGTACATGTGAATCGCTATGGAAACCTTATGTTTCACTATATTTCTGATGAAGTGCGGTATAAAAGAGCAAATAACAAAAGATTGAGGTGCAATTCATATTTTAGAGCCCAAATTCCATGTTATTATTATAGCTATCATTATATAACAAAAGCGTTTTTCAAGATGAAAGTACATTGTGTGTAGTGTAACGACATGCAGCTATGCTTTTAATCTTTTAATTGAAACAAACACAATTAGACCATAAGACATGTTTCTCTCATAGGTGCATAGCTATACACTTGTGTAATATTGTGGGAGTTTGTGTGTTTTTATTTCTTATTTATTTATTTTACTTTAACCCTGTAATTTCTGCTTTTGCCTCGGGGCTACCAGGAGTGTTGGAATACAGGTACTTGCTGACTATTGCCATATTGGAACATTTGTTTAAAAAAGGGGGCTATTAGTGTTCTATGAGCGGATGAAGGGTACTTCATCCAATGGTTAAATACTCTTCCGCTTGGACACTCTGGTATTTGAAATTGAATGTTTACTGTTTGTTTTTAGTCAGGGTAATTCTCTTTATATGAGATTCAGCTGTCAGCTTTTGCGTAATTGGTTGTAATAAAATGGCACTTTACTCTAAAATGCTACTCTTCTGTGAAATGCTATTCAAAGATGCTGTTCTGCTGTAAAATTTCACTCTGCTGTTAATGGAGCGTCAGAACCCGGATCTTGTGCCCACCGAACTGTCCTGCTTTCTTAATATAAATGTGTTAATCCATTATGTATTATTAGTCTCATTCAGATCTAACCCGTGTGTTGACATTGTAAAGAGCTTGCTGGTTTGGGGGACATGACAAGGTGACATGTGACTAGGACACCACGGCACAGGCCTTGGTGCAAGCTTGACAGACCTGTATCTTGGTGAAAGTTAATCGGCAACAGCGCTGGTATTTGGAGTAGGTTCAGTTGATCCTTAACAAAATTGAAGCCTTTGATCTTGTGACCCAGTGTAACCTACTGAGGTTCCAGAACCCATCAGCAAACAGAATGGAATATTAGCGCTCATGTTGCCACAAAGGCCCGTGCAAAGGTTATATGACCCACCGCTGCCCTTTGATGCTCATACTTTAACTGATCTACCTTTCGTTTATCTTCATTTCACCAGCCTGTCCCACATCCGGGCTAGAGGCTGTGCTGGGTTTGTAGATGTCTTCCTGCTGTTGGTATCGCTGGGTTGCTGTCTGGGCTATACCTGAGACAAAGCATGTCTCCCATTATAGCAGAGCTGAAGGGTTGGAAAATGTTTTAAAAAAAGGGGGATTCTGAGTTTGATGCTATTGCCTGAAAAAGGATGCAGGTCAAAAGTGTATCAAGACTCGGGCAACAGGGGTCTGTCACTGCTTTATGGCAGTTTAGACAGTTGAAGTATTGATCTGAATGATCATAATGTGTTTATTTATTTATTTTATTTTTTTACAGCTTCTGGTGTGTAATGTATTTTAGTGAACATCCTTCCTGTTGTTTTTTCTGAACAATGTATATTTCCAGTATATTCCAGCATTGTATGTGTCGCATGTATAAAAGGCCTCAGACTGCCAACATCATAAACTAGTTCTGTAATTGGAGTCGTGTAATTATGACAAGTAGACACCCTACTAATCTTTAAAAAAATCCCCAATTATTTTGAGAAAAAAAGCATTTTTAAATGTTGAGATACATAAATAAATAAAAGACTAATGGGCAGCTAGGATCTGGATGTATGTGAGTGGTTTGCGACACATGCAAACCCAAATATCTTAATCCTCTTCTTTGCATTTTTATATAATGTGTTTTTTTTTTTTTTATGTGTACATTCTATTTTTCTTTTCTAAGGACTGTTAAACTCGAGGTAGGAAAAAAAATAGCCCTGTTCACTAATGTTTTATCAGGGTGTGCTATATCACTCTGGATTGCTTTGTCAATAACCTGCCTGGCCTGTAAGCTGAAATCTAAGATTGTCAGGATGAGTGACAGGCTGGAGATAGCTGATAATACAAGGAAATTGGAAGTGCAAAATCTTTAAGGACCACTTCTACAGAGCAAATGCCAGGGTATCTTTCCATCACTCTGTACTTACACAGGCAACAGCATTGTTAATGGCAGCCTGTCTGTCCATCAAGCTTGCTTCTGAAGGATTTATCCGTGTTTTGCTTCTTATCTCTGGCTGCTGTAGTTATACGTAACCCTTCTGCAAAAAAAAAAAAAAAGAAATGTTGAATGCAGTCTTCAGTGTGGTTCAGAGGACACTGTGTTGTGCTTTAAAACATAGTGTCCACTGAACAACACGACCACCCCCTATCGTTGAGATGGACTGTCAGCAGGTGGCAACCATGTGATCAAGACAATCTTTAAGTTTACCTGAAAAGTAATCCTGCAGTGGCCCTACAAAGCAGCCCATGAGAACATCTTAAAAACATGTTTCTCTTTTCCATTTTCACTCATCTTCTTATATATGTGTAGCTGAAGTTCTTATTTTCTATTTCCAGTGACAACTTATCTTATTAAGGTTACATCCACTGACAAAGTAAATCCAGTCAATTTGACCTGAAAGCATCATAGACCTCACATTTTTCATTATGAAAGCAAAGTGTATTTGGTTTTGTATTGATATTTTTCGATTGTAAAATCTACTGATCGCTCCTTGAAGATATCTCACTGCTGCCCTTTGGCTTCAAGAAGCCACTTGAAGAAGGACATTGAAAACATGGAATTTACTGGAACAGTAATTGAGTACTTAATTCAGCACATTTTTCATGTTTTGTTGCTTTTCCTATCAGGCACAATGTTTTCAGCATTGCTGCAGCCGTGTATGTGATCTCGTACAGTGAGAAGCGCTGGAAGTGCTTTGATGTTTATGAACTTTAAAGACGACCCTGCTCTGTGTCTGTGGAAGACTGTTCTCTACTTGCTTGACCACCTCATTTTACATCCTCGAATTACATACTGTATAGAGGCCATGGAAAACGCTCAAGGGTCATCGAGTCCTCAAAAGACTAGTGACATCACTGATAAAATATACATTCTATTATTCACTGGTTTATTTTTACTTATATTAAAAATACTGCATCTGTTTTTTCTGAATCAAGTAGGAAGAGTTGGAGGAATGTGAGACTGAACACTGAACTGTAATGATTATACTGCAGTCGTGCTTACAGTCCCTGTAAGTTCACCGCAGCCTTTGGATGACAGTGCCTCGAAACTTTTCCTATGGAAACTGAAGCTAAAAAATTGGGAGGAAGAACAAACAGTCCTGCCACATCTGTTAATCCAAAGAAGCTTAGCTTAAGAGACTGTCCTCTGTTTGTTTGTGTAGAGAAATCACTGAAGGAGAACACTGGGGTCTGAAAAGAGATATTCCATATTTAGCTGTTGAAATGTTTAATGACTGTGCCAGCACTCTTATTCACAGGAAAGCGGTTCCCAGTCTGACACATCTCAAGCTGTTCAAATACCCATTAGGATGTTTTGTTTCCCATCCGCACAGAAAGAGGAAGTAGAGACTGAAATGTATCAAGAAACTCCTGTGGTATTTAATGATCCTTGTATGCGGGAAGACCACAGACTATTCTATTGTGCCAAATACCGATCCCCTAACTTAATTTCCTGCTCAATTGCTGTTTTATAGTGCATAGTACAGTGATACCAGCTAGTAATATAGAAAACAGATTGCTTGTGCAGCAGAGTTGGCAAAGTGGATGACTCTTGCTCTGCAGTGGAGGCCCTTCAATCTCTAAGGCTGGATGCCTCATCACATCGAAAAACCAACAGAGCCAATCTTTTATGCTGAGTGCCAGCCGCTGGTACTTTATTTTAGGGCCTCATATGTATGGGAGCTTCAAAGCTTTTATGGTACAGTGTTTAATACCTGCATACTGACTAACTTACAAGTTATACATATATACATACATTCTCTGGCTTAACAAACTATTTAAAACCTGTGCTGGTTTTACATGCAGCATCTGTTTTTTGCACATGAATACCAAGCATCCCACCCATGTGCACTGATAGTAAATGGATAGCAGACATACAGGATATGTCCATAACATGACATTGAACTAACAAACATGCCTAAAACTTCACACAGACACATATTCTCATTGAATCCACCCATACATACTGACAATTATTAACTTCTCTGCAAGTTAAAAAACAAACAAAGGTAGCTGAGGTAGTCTGGCATATGGGATCAATCAAAAAGATATTTAGGATTTTCAGATAATTAAATAAAATAAATAAATAAATAAAAAACAGAGAGCAGCATTCATGATAGTGCAGTCATTTGTTTGAAACTAACTATTCAGAATATATGCCCATCGCATTCCCTTTGGCATGTATGACCTAAACAAATCTATGTAACAGTGTGAGGGTTAGTGGCTACCAGGTATCTCCCACTGCTCTGGGCTAAAAGGTCACTTGTTCACATCACAACACAACTTAGTCTCACTCCACCAACCATCACCCTCAGCACCATGTGTCTGTGGAATTTGTTTTGGGGACATTGATGTGGTTGTGGGAACTATTTTTCATAAGTGACAACCTAAATTCCCTCTGATATGTGAAGATTGTAATGCATTCTGTTTCATTTATTCAAACATTTGTTCTCAGGGAAGTCCCCTTACAGTAAAACGTCGTGTTTTCAAGGTTGTTACAAGCTGCAGCTTCATGAAGTATCGTATGTTACAGCCGAACATTAATCTGGACATTTAGTATTGCATGTCCAATTAAAGCCATGACCAGTGCAATAGCTGGTCTTGGCTGCCACAGTGTGTACAGTACGCCATAGTTTTGCATATATCTAGAGAATTGCTTGTCAAATTGTCACAAAACTTGTTAAATAACTTATTTTGCACAAATACTGAGTGTGTCATAACCTGGAGGTATTATGTGTGTATATTTTAAATACATTCAGAGGCATTATTATTATTATTATTATTATTATTAATTGGGAGTGTCCCCCGTCTGGGATTGAACCCACGACCCACCGGTCAATTGTCCAGAGCCCTAACCACTACTCCACACTGCTGCTCTAGACATCAGAATCTGGAGGCATATGGAGGCACCCTGTTTTCCTATCTATGTCAAACTTCAATTTGTACATGTACTGTACATAAAACATTCCATTTGATGGCTAATGACTTGTGACATTACTGTATGTAAAATAACAGGTGTTCTGCTATAACTTCACTTGCGTGTGACTAAGCATAAAGACAATAGCATATATTGTTATGGCTAATCCTATCTTTTTTTGGCTTCAGGCTCTGATTGGAGTGGCTTGGACTTGTACAGTAGGTGTGTTTTATTCCAACTCAATGGTGAGTTTCAGACAGTTCCATCAGATGGTGTTATTTAACTGTATCTGAAGCTACATCTCATGTATTGTTTTGGCCCTGCATACAGTTAAAGGCCACTAGGCATTCAAAGCAACAAAGATGACTTTTTGGCCACTTGTGTTTGTTATCAGGTATCAAGTTCATCCCACAGGGCCTCCACACGATTGGGACCCGTCAATTGGGCATGTGATATGTGATGCTTATCTAAATGCCATGGCAGATTCAGTTCTGCCTGCAGTGCATCATTTGTGTGCATTACAAGTCTTTCCTGTCATCCAGTAGGGCCCAGGGACTTCTCAGTCCCTCTGAGCTCAACCAATACACAGTTAAGGTCCAGTGTGTAAAAGCAGATGCAAATCAGATAGAATCAACATCCTGCTGAAACAAAACTACTGTGTTCTATTAGACCTGTCAGTGTCATGCTGTTTTAAATAGGACAGAAAAACAAATTGATTGTTTGAAATAGGACAGAATAAGATATTGTTTTCGAAGCCAGTAGCTATTGAAGACATTTCATGTACCTAGTGAAAGCAGTGTGTGTATGATAAGTAAAAGCAAATATTACTGCGAACGTCAATATTTCTGTGCTGAGCGTCTGTTTAAAACTTGCATTTGATGGTGCCTGTTGCTCATTCCCCGCTACTGTATTTTTCCATATATTCTAATGCCATTGTTATGTGTGGAAAGTTCATCATGTATCTTATATCATGTTGTATTTGAATGAACTGTCAGTTGTTTTGAAGCATCACCACATGGAAACTGTAACCCCAGTGTTTTGCATTAAAGCCTATTGGAGCAGGACCTAGCATCGAAGCAGAAAGAGACGGGAGAATAAGATGCACATGACTTATAACCTTGCTAGTTAAAAACCCTGGCTCCAAGTACTATTTGCTGCACAGTGCAATATTATCAACTGTGACTGCAGCATCCTCAACCTAAATGCAATGGAAGTTGCACTGTTTACATTTTATGTAACCACGGCTGGGGAGAGTCAGAGAGCTATAGGTGGTTGGTGAGAGTCAGAGAGCAGTTGTTTTTTACACCCACACGAAGACCTGCTCAATTTAAAAAAAAAAACGATTTTAGTTTTAAAAAAAAAAAAAAATACGTACCATACATTTTTATTATTATTATTGGCACTTTTTTCTCAATTTTACTCCCAGTGAGTCCCTCGCTCTTCTTGCCTTTGTCACAACGTTCTGAACTGGTTACCTAACAACCAACATGCCATGTCAGCCAATCAGCAGAATGCACTTCTGTAGTGTTTAGTGCAGCATCTGTGATTTTTGTTGTGAAGTGAGTTCAAAAAGTTGCTTTATGAATAACCAAAAATGGACAGTTTTCTGAAGAAAAATGTTGAAAATGGGGGTAAGGAAGGGGAATAGAGTGGCAAAAGAAGTGCCGACAACAAGGACCCGATCAGCCGTAAAGAAACAGAGCCCAAAAAGCTTGTAGAGGCTAAATGGCTTGCTCTGCTAGTTTACCTGGCAGCTATGTCTCATTGCTTCAAATACAACACGTTACTCCAAGGACGCCATACATCTGCCCTTTCTCTCAGTGACTAAAGCGAAAGCTGTGGTACGATCGCGTAAACCGTGGCAGCCTGGAAAATGTATTTTTACTAGATAACTTTTGGGATGAGAGTGCCTTGTCAAAGACTGACTTACCACCGGTTATTGCCAGCCACCTGGACAGCCTTCAGGTTCAGTTTCGAGAGTACTTCCCTGAAAAAGATCAGAAAGCAGATTGGTGGATTATAAACCCTTTTAGTGACTACAATTACTAATTTGCCACTTATAGAAGAAGAAGAATTAATAGAACTTTCTTGTGATGAGACATTTCTCAACAACCTCTTGCTTAGTTTTGGATTTCTGTGCGACAAGAAGAGCTATCATCTGCAGCTCTGAAAGCACTCGTGCCTTTTTTTGTGTTCTTCCATGCAAGCTCACCCCTCCCATTGAGTTTACTGTTGGCTGTAAAAAAACTTGTGATTTGTATTGTGAATTAAAAATAACCACTGGCTATATATTAGTTTTGTTGATATTGCCTTGCAATGCATATTCTGCAAGTGGGGTCGCATAGTCATTTTTTATGGTAGAAGGGGGTTTCAGTGCAGCGAAGTTTAAGAACCTCTCTGCCTTCCAGTAACACAGGTTCTCTCAAGTCAATTTTACTGTTGCCCCATGTCTTCCACTGTTGGAACTTTTTATTTAAACAATTGACATTAGGAACAAATGCGGTATATTTGTCACCAAATTATAAATGTTTTCCTTACAGCAATACAAAAGCTTGTACAAACTTGCCACTAGAATTCCCAAGCCACAAGAACATCCCTGGCTTGCACGTGAAGTTTAGTCAGCACTTGAAATTGTTTGGTAAATGTATGCTTTGGATAACTACAAAGACAAAAAATGTGTTTCACATGGCTTCTAGATATTCCCAAGTGTAAGGGAGGGGAGGGGCTGTGGTTGTTTGAATTCCCAAGATTGCTAAATGAGAAACTTGGGTATAATTTCTGACAGTGTCCAAAGTTTATCCCTCACATTCCATAGCAGTTCATATTTCAAAATGTTTCTCAGACATGATTGCAATAAAAAAACAAACACCACAAAGTTCCAGTATCTACTGACATTATGGAAGGCCCTGCGAAGGGAACGAAACTGAAAATAGCTTCAGGAAGCAATAATTCCGGCAAATTATGTGGTTGTTTACTTAGTGCGCTAAGTAATATATTTTCGATGAAAGATAAACTGTTTAAAAAGTTACATTTGTGTTGTAGTGGGAAAGAGGAAATTACTATTCCCTGCAGACTGATGTACCTTGTAAAACAATCTGTCTTCAAACCACACAGAAAGAGCAAGAGCCAAGAAATACTAGCAACTCTGACTTTTACAAGACGTGACCCTTGAGACGCTGCCAGTTGCACCATTTTCTGTACTCATCTACAGATGTCTCTTGTTTTGTGTCACACACTAATTCTTCTTCCCTTTCTCCAGTCTCCAGAATTTATCATCCTAAAAATTCCTTAAAGTTTAAAATAATACCGGCCACTTAAGTCTTTTCAAGTCTAATTTATGCCTCCCTCTAATGTTAAATCATGACATCAAGTAAAATATTTTAGTGAGACGAGTCATACCCTAGAAAGTCTCTCTTGTGCTTAGTCATTTACACAGAGAGGAGAGGCAGTTACTTTGACCTAGTTTTGATTTTGCATTCTATTAAAATGTTTACATCATGGAGAAAATTAAATGCACAGTATATATTTTTTTCAATGTGTGTGACTGATCATTCTTGGGTTACACCCCTTGTATAATGGACTCTAGGGTAATTTATAGATACTTCGATTTGGATTTCAGTGTTACAAATAAAACCCACAAAGTACATTAAGTATAGTATCATTATGAACCCGACCTGCCTCACAAGGGTGGACAAAAGCAGTAGTAATAACTCCTCCTCGTGCAGTAGTAATAACTCCTACTTGTGCAGTAGTAATAACTCCTCCTCTTGTAGTAGTAATACCTCTGCCTCTTGCAATAGTAATAACTCCTCCTCTTGCAGTAGTAATAACTCCACCTCTTGCAGTAGTAATAACCCATCATCTTGCAGTACTAATAACTCCACCTCTTGGAGTAGTAATAACTCATCTTATTACAATAGTAATATCTCCACCTCTTGCAGTAGTAATAACTCCTCATCTTGCAGTAGTAATAACTCCTCTTGCAATAGTAATAACTCCTCCTCTTGCAGTAGTAATAACCCATCATCTTGCAGTACTAATAACTCCACCTCTTGGAGTAGTAATAACTCATCTTATTGCAATAGTAATAACTCCGCCTCTTGCAGTAGTAATAACCCCCCATCTTGCAGTAGTAATAACTCCACCTCTTGCAGTAGTAATAACTTCTCCTCTTGCAGTAGTAATAACTCCACCTCTTGCAGTAGTAATAGCTCCACCTCTTGCAGTAGTTCAAAGCATAGAGTGGAGATTTTGGTATGACTGCTTTGATCAATTAAGCGGAACAATTACTATTGCACTGTATCTCTTTATATATAAATTTCATATATCTCATTGATATAAATTGACAAATTAAATGATTATGTCTGATTCATGTTCAAAAATCTAGAAAAGAAAAAGACTAGAAAATATGTACAACGAGGACAGGTTAAACAGATTTTTTTTAGAAAGTATTTCAGTAGTTGTTGTCTTTTTAAACTGTTAGTGAGTTTTGGTAAATAGCAAGATGGGTTGGGGGAAACAGCTAAGCAAAACAAATGTTACATTGTACCACAATTTTCAAAGTATAAGACACTATTTCATGTGTGCTATTTATCCGATATGTGTTATATACAAGTTGTGCAGTGTAATCGGGTTACAGTATTCCTTATAGTACACTACAGTGTAATTGTATAGTATACAAGATTATAGAGAGAGTTGTACAGAGGATGTAAACCATGGATGCTCAGTCATGTGCATTTGATTCTGAAAAGTATGGTATTAACCTTTTCTCAATATTCGTACTTTTACAGCCTCAGCCTTATTAGAGCATACACACAATTTTCTCCTGCACTCCACTCCTAATTCTATTGTGCATTTATATAAATAAAAAAATAGCCACAAAAGCCCTTTGTGTGTGTTTTCTTCTGATGTTATTCATTTGTTTGTTGTTTTTATATAATTGCCTAAATTATGTATCTCTATTTTGAATATGTAAAACAACTGGCGTTAACGCGGTTCCAATGCAAATATACAACATTGCCTTTTATCACTTCATGTTTGTTTATTTGTTTTTCTGCTCACCACCCTTATGCTGCATAATAAAGACAGTTAAAATGAATAGTGTTTACCTACAATTATTGTAAAGATACTCTACTTACTCTTAGCTATGGAGTTGTTTGTTAACTAGTGAAGCTGAACAGGGGGTGAAACCATTTAAAGCAGATTTTTCAGCTGCAAAAAAAGGCTTTTGACTAAGATTCTTTCGTTTCTCTCATGCGTTATTTGAAGGTAGCTTATAACAAAATAAACAATCGTACTGAGGTTTAGACTCAGTTGTACTGAATTCGTTTTCAGCTGTTGTCATTTTTTTGGAATAGCCCATAAAAGGGGACTGCAAATGGGGCTGAACTTCAAGCGGAGGTTAATGCCATTCTCTTTTTCGGCCTGAACCACCCACTTTGCTTAAGGTCACTAGCTGAGGCTAATGCTGCTCAGAGGGGCTGCTGCAAACTTGGCATCTCCCTTATTAGGTTCCCCGCTGATCTAATACACATACCAGCTCACTTGCCAAGTCAAATAACACATTTAGTGAATTGGAAATAAGATTTAAGTGGGTCTGCACAATGCGGCTCGCCTTCTCATCTTTTTACCGAATCCTTCTCTTTGTGTGTTAGACTGTGAAAACTGCTCTTGTTAAGGACTTAATCTTCATTTTTTTTCTGTCGATTATTTGGAAACAGGTCAATTGAATGTTGGAGTTGCAAACTCCACCTACTGAAGAAAGGAGCAGCTTGTGGTGCACTGATTCATTTCTTCTTTTTTACTTTTTTACATATGTAAGAACCTCCTCCACATAATGGACGGTCCTTGAAACCGCTAGCTTCGATTCTGTGGCTCATTTCATTTTCTTTTACAGGGTCATATCCTTTGTCCATTGGCTGCAATTCTTTTCACCTCACTCCTAGCAAGTACTACTTGGGAGAATAGTTCACATGCAGTGTGCACGCAGAACTGTGATTCTCTGTAACCTAAGGTTTATCACTTAGTCTTGCATTATGCATGTACTTGGATGCTTGATATTCACTCTGTGAAAAGTCATAATTGTTGGATTGTTGCTTATAAAATAGATTATTATTTATATAAAGAAAGACTGATCTAAGCAGTGACGTGAAGCGCACTGCTTATTCTTAGTCCCAGCATGTAATTTACCACACAATAAAATATGTTTGCCGTATTGTGATTGATGCACAGCTTACCTTATGAATGTATAGTGCATCCACCCCTTACTATACCTGGTGCGAAATCTGTATATAGGATCAGTCTCCTGTCATGCCCCTTTATCTAGAGATCATTTTTTCCGATCCAAGGGCAAAGAGTATTTTAACATACCTGCAGTGGTTTGGGGTCTTTGTTGTAAATGTTTAAGACGGCCAGAGCTTACTGGTTCAGTTGTTGGGTAGAATGATCTGTTTATTTGGTATTCGTGTGTAACAGGAAGGGTATCCTTCAAATTAACCATGAAAAATAGGAACTATGCTTGTCTTCAATTGTCTTTGAGGCGCTGATCTTGCAGTAGTAGACCATGTGGAGTATAGAAAAGAGAGGGCCTTTGGAAGGTCAGGTCATTTTGCAAATTGAAGTCTGAATTTTGGATTCAAGTGCGAGGCTCTAACAATGTTCTGCTGCTAATCTGCTCCATCATTACAGCAGGAACTCGCTGCATGTTCAGCAGTATTAGAGAAAGACTTACCAGGAGGGCAGCTCATGCCAGCCTGTTGTGTTTTTGCAGCTCTGCTGTTCCAGAGCACCTGGTCGCTATCCAAGAGAAATGTTTTAATACACAGTTAGCTAGTAAAGTATTTCTTTCTCAGAGACAAAGAAATTTGGGAGAAACTATCTACAGTCAATTATAATATCTATCTATCTATCTATCTATCTATCTATCTATCTATCTATCTATCTATCTATGATCTATATATCTATCTATCTTGACATCTGTCTGTTTGTGTGCGATTTCCTGAAGTTTCTTTCAAGTAATTTTATATGAAAAAACCTTGTATGTAACTGAAAATAGAAACCAATCGCAGTTAAAAGGGGAAAAATATTTTAAATAAGAGACCATTATAGATTGATAGATTCTGTAATAACTACAGTAAAGTTTATACAATTTTTAATGTAATACACGATATATCTATACACACACACACAAACACACAAGCACTGCTTTATATTGATGTTATGAGCATCAACAATTTACTCAAAGCTTCCACTAGTGTTTTCCACTATTATAACAACTTTGACTGTTATTAATACAGCTTAGTTTGGGTGAGAAGAAACCAAGCTTGTCATTTAGCAATCTTTAATTCACATTGATCAGAGTCTTCAAAAACTTGTGATCACAACATCTCAAAGTAAACTATACATGAGTAGCTAATATAAAATATTTGTCATTATTATTATCTTATTTTTAGACAATGCATTAGTTAACTCGAAATTACGAGCCAAAAACCAGCTGAAGTAAATTCCAGCAAAGCACAGTTTAGAATTTGCCAAGAAAACCAATCTATTTGTGTGGTTTTAATCCAGTGTGAGTCCCAATTCACCACCAAGGCTGGTTATTGCAAGACCCAGGTGTCAGCCTGAGTCCTCTCTGTATCATGTGAAACCGAAAGCCTAATTAAAAGCATTCAGGGTTATACCTGGGTGTTCTAGTACAATGCAGCTCTAATTGGCCCAGAGATGAAATATAATTCAATTACAGATCTTTTCAATTCAGTTCATTCCTTTCTTCTTTAGTCAGGATTACTTTGATGGTTTCAGGTAATGAAGCTTGCTGGATTAGGAGGGGCATTCATATGTGGTTCATGCTTTGGCTAATGTGATTAAGCTTTATGAAGTTTGTTTTTCTTTTTCTGTTTTAATCTGTCAAAGTTTAAATTCCCATGAAACCCATGATTAAGCAGAGCAAGTGAAAAACTCGAGTGAGACTCCTATAGCATGAACCCCAGGGTTTACTGCCTGTTTAAGGAATTGATTCAGCCTGAGTGAGTGAACTCATAGTTTTGGGAAGGTATGGAATTCCTGTATGTTTTTTTTGTTTTTTTTTTAACTGCATCTCTGTTTTAAAGTGATGTTACAAACTGCTGTGACAAAAAGGTGAGTTCACATTCCAAACTCGACCTGCCCTGTACTTCATTACGTGGGATTAACTGTAGCATATTGGCTATTCTGTATATAAACAGTATGATAAGTATGAGGCAATGTTTCTGACTGTTTCTTAATACATTACAATAGTCTACTATAACAGTTACATTCTGTAATTTGTAACAATTTGTAAGACAGTTGTACAGTGTGAAAACAATGATATTTTGATTCTAGTTGACTATTGACATTTCAGTTTACTCTGGGTTTTGTGGGGAACATCTTGGACTCCTTTAATGATCAGAATAACGCTACTATTTACATGATTTAACTCTGTTTTAATCCAGTTGAGCTTCCCCTCAGGTTTTTTTTTTTTTGTAATGTTTTTTTCAGTATTAGCATGAGTGAAATGAGATTCAGGCTTATAGATTTTAGAGTGGCGGTATTAAGACCCTCCACTGTTTAAATCATTAAATTAGACCCCCTTGTTTATATTTGCCCTCTTGGTCTGCTGGGCTTTTGTCCTTTAACTTTACCACTAGGATACAAAATAAATATGTACATACATTTTGAGAGTTTGGCTAAAATAACTTCCCCTTTAAGACATTACTGGTCTATTTAGTATGTTTTTGACTAAGCAAATAGTGTCACCCAGCGTCCAATTATTGTAAGTACATGGTTACACATTAAATATATCTTAAATAGATCATCAAATCTGTATTCTGTGCACATCCCTAAATGTAACTACTGTAAAAATAAAAATAAAAACTTTATTTTAGATATGTTTATGAAAGGATATGAAAAATGGCAGTGTAAATGGTTAACTATTTAAAAATATCTGTGTGTTTAATAATAGTATTATTATTACAGCCTTGTTTGTGGACACAAAAAGTAAAACATTCATTTTATGGTGTGGGTGTATAGGCTTTTTATAATTTGTCATGATTGTAGCAATATATTAAACCCCTCAGTGCATTCCTTGCATTTTATGCTTGGAAGATTATTTTTGATTTTTGCAGCACATTTACTGAAACTGGTCTAATGCTGCTGAAACGGGTTGAGCTGTGCTGTATGTGCATTGACCAAAACAGACCGTCTGCTTACCATTTAGGAAGTTAGGCCCCTGATCCATGATGACTTATACAGTATCTTCACATTAATTAAATCCACATCCCATAAAGTTATTCTGCTTGACTGCATACATGTGGCTTAATTACAGGAGCATTTCTGTACCCAGATCCCTGAGTCAGTACGGATTAAAATTTTTACAGCCAAACAGAAACACGTTCCTAATCACTGCACTTGAATTATTGTTATGTAGCTTGGGGCTTGTATGAAAATCACTGAATAATTGCAATCAGATTATTATAATCAAGTACTGGAACAGTAATTACAGGTTGCAGTCATTTTAAGCTGCCCTGGAAGTCCCATACACTGATCATATGCATATTTAAAGTTTATGTTAGTGATAAAATTAATGAACAGGATTGTAATCTCCTTCCTGTTAGATAGGTGTCGCATGTAACAAAACTGGGAGTTTTAATTGGATTCAAAGAACGTCCACCATCTTTCTTTAATCACTTTACACCAGATCCAAAGAAGCATCCTTTTGATTCTCAGTCCTTGAGTCTATTGTAAGGCAGAAGACACATACTGGCTGAATTACATCAGGCCCATATTTTCCTCTGTGCTGTAACTATAATGAATGTTTCATTTAGAAAGGTAACAAAGTGATGCTTTAATCACTCTGTAATTGCACCTGTTTCATCATTTCCTTTCACAATTAAATGACTTTTATTTTTACACTGCATGTCCCTTAAACTGGGATACAAACTGGAACTTGAATGACAGGGGAATGTTCAACACGACTTAAGGGGACGTGGAAAATCCTGTCCATTATATCAATCAGCTGAGGAAGACAGTTAAAGGGGTCTGTGTTGCATGTACATATTAAGATGGGTGTTAATATTTTGTTCTGAAGAATACACTTATAGTATTGCCTTGATTTTAAGTAAGCAGTTCAGATGCCTTGCATTTTAGCAATGAAGGATGAACAGTAAAACTGCAGTACAGCTAAAATTAATGTCACGCCTAGAAAAATAGAGGGCTACAGTATTCAAAGGTTACAAAGATTTATGGAATGAATAGAATAAATAATTTGATGTTACATGTAATTATTGAAAACCTGGGTAATGCATTTGTATCTGAAGGGACTGGATTCTGTTTGTAATAATAGTTATTTCATTGCCCATCCTCTGCGCTTCCCACCTCTAGTGTAAATGTGTGTATTGTTTCTCAAGTGTTTCCAAGAGCAACCACAATTACTGTAAGCTTTTGAAAAAGAATGTAGCCTTTTTACTGAAATGTCCCACCTATTCCTTCTGAAGTGTTTATAATTAATTTCAATAACCCAGGAAACACAATTTACAATAAGGTTGTTTCCTTCTAAATAGATGGTTATTAGCATTCATTCACGAAGCTAAAAGGCTGACCTTGAATTTTAATGATTATACTGTACTGTATTGCTGGTTTTGTGATTAAAGCATTTTTTCCCCCTGTAAACTTGAGTTGGAAAACAAAGTCATGTTTAACATTAATTTGAATTTTTAATGATCTTGACACTTAAATGCCTGTTGTTGTCAGAAGGGTCATCACGAACAGATGCACCAATTGGAGAATGAAGTAATTTTAATTAGTTCTGATGAGGATCAGAACAAAAACTACAGGTTTCTTACGCTTTATTCATGTTATATCTTCTGTGGGTGTTGAGAGCAGAACATGTGCAATGCATTTAATTATCTGTTATAGAGAAGTGGCATTCATAGAACAGTTTTAAAGTGAGAACACAATTCTTGCTAACTTAAATTACTTTGGAAATGTAAGAACTGGATCTTGTACGATATAATACTTGAACGCCCCTCTTCTGTTTTGAACTTTCTAAACTTTGCTCTTCCATTTTCCTATTCTCTGTGCTAATTTCAAAGCATTATCTCATCTGAACCAATTAGGATTTATTTAACAAGACACCAGTAGAAGGTATCTAGGCATCAGTATCAAAGCCAATAAGAAAGTCAATACAGTTGGCCCTGATACTGTATAGCAACAAAAAATACAAATAATCTTTTTTTTTTTGATGCAGCATTATATTATTATCTATCTAATATTGCACTGTTTGTTTAAAGCATTATATTAAATAAATACTTCCAAAATATATACTCTGTAAGACGAGCACGATTTAAAGTTGCATATGAATTGAAAAGGTGCTGATTATTGCCAATGAAAAGTAAATACGTGCTTGGTTTTAATATTTTGCTATGAGGCAAAGAGCCAGTTTGCAGTACATTTGTGTGACAGGTTAACAGATACTGTATTATGCAAATCCTTTGACTGATCACTAAAAATTGATCAGCAATCTGTCCCGCGTTCAAGCAGCAAATTGCTGTAACAAGAGGGTATTTCCCTGCTCCAGAGGTATCACTGGAGAGAAGGTAAACAAATGCCTAGGTACCAGTGTGCCTGTTTTCTATTAAGTAAAGTTGCAAAGTAAGCAGAAGTTGGCTCTGAATCTCAGATAATTATCTCCATACTGTGTGTCGCAGTAAATAATTGTAATTGGTTTAACTTCAGGGATCATTAAAGGCCTAATTAGAATCAGGACAAAGCTAAAAGTATAAGGACGCATTCTGGAGGAGTGTGAGTACACTAACCGATTTGTAGAATCAATGCGGTACAGCTCCTGCACAGGTTCAAACACTGATAGTCATATGAAATGTTCAGGGAACCCTAGCCCATATGTGTAGACAGACAGACAAAAAGAGTGGTATAAAATGGGCTGCCAAGCTGTTGATGCTGAATCACTGGGATTCTGGGGGTCCTTTAAGACCTCACTTTACAAAGCTTTGGAATTAATCAGCTGCAGGAAGGAGACACACTGTCGGAATAGCCTCTTCTCATCCGTGAATGTTTTTATGTTCTTATATTCAAGAAGGGAATTGTACCATCTTTGATCTGTATTCAGGTACCACTACTATATGAGCTCCACTGTTTTCTTATTTTAAAAAAGTCTATTTTGTTTGTAAAAACTAAAAAATAGTCATTTGAATTCAGTGATCCGAATGTAAATCGAAAACCCTAGAAGACCCTACAATGGGTCTTTCCATAATGTCATACACTTATTGGAAAACTGGATGCAAAAAAATAATTAACGGTAGAGTGTTTTTTAAGCACAATGAAATACATACCGTCATTTTTAGAGAATAACAAGATGTGTGTGTTATATATGGACTGAACATTTTATAAGATGTACGCAGTATACTTGAATTATAGAATTCTATACAGTAAACTATGGTGTTCTACTAATTGTAGGAAAACTCCTCAGTGTGCATGAATGTTATACACAGGATGCATAGTATATTCTGAAGAGTATGGTAAGTGCTATTTTAAAGCATAGCCTTCATAGATTGGGTTGTTTGAACATAAAGAAACATTCACTGTTAAGCTTCTTAACTTCTCTATTGGAAGGTGCACATGCCATGATGTATTCCCATAGTGAGGATAGAATTCTCAATACTTTTCTTTACATTTAAAAACTCTATACTTGTAATGCTTAAACACAGACCAGTAGGATGCTGTTACATTGAAATGTAAAGCTGATTTTATAAGGTGGAAACACATTACAATTCCCTTGTGAAAACACTGTATATTCAGACCTTTTGGATTTATTAAAATAGGAAATATGTGGTAAAGGAAATCTCTTGTAAGAAAACCTTGTTGGATGACGACAATCTCAAAATGAGTCGCTTTTACCTCAGATTCTAATGTTTTAAAAAAGACAACATTATTAACCGCTGCACAACAGCATTCTTTGATCAAATTTTGGTCAGATCCATTACTAATGAAAAACAAATTGTACAAGAAGACTGAGTTGTATCTTTGTATACAATCTCACTTTCATGGTTTATCTCTTATCTAACGGATAGAAAGCAGAGGAGCCCCCAGGGGTGGAGACAGTGGCCCTCTACCGTTCTGTTTTTGTTAACGGCTTACCATCAATTTGAAAACTAACAAAATACATTTTTATGCAGATAATGCCATTATCTGTAACAGTGCAGAAATTGAAATGGTTACAATCTGATTTTATTAATAACATCCTTGAAAGTTTCTTAAACAAAATAAACAATATGTACAGTGGCTTTCAAAATCAGATCCAAATTGTATCAATGTAAATATGAATACAAACCTAAAATAGATCTGGCTCTTTAAACAAAGATGATCAAATATTGTTATTGGTATTTAGTGCCGGGCGGGTGGGTTCAATTGCAGTCTCAGGGGTCTGTCTGGGTGGCGTTTGCATGTTCTCCCCCTGTTTGCTTGGGTTTTCTCTGGGTACTCTGGTTTCCTCCACAGTCCAAAGACATGCTGGCTAGGTGGATTGGCCTCTCTAAATTGTCCTTAAGTTGCCCTGCAATGGACTGGCATCCCATCCAGGGTGTAGTCCTGCCTTGCACCCCTATGTCTGCTGGGTTTGGCTCCAGCTAACCACAACCCTTTATAGGATTAAGCAGTTACAGAGAATGGATGGTATTTAGTGCAACCTTAGTACTAATTAATTGCACAACATTATTGTAGTTTTTGTTTATGGTATTTTTTAAAAGTTGCTATTACAATATCAGCTCCATAATTCAAATGTAATACAAGGGCAAGGATTTTCTGTGGACAAGTCCTTACAACATAGCTGAAGATGTGTTATATTACTTAAATAAAGCACATTGTATATTTAATCTGAGTCTTAGGAGTACAAATAAACAAAGCACCTCAGTTAAGTTAAAAATATATGCTAATTGAATTAATAGAAGTTAAAAATGTAGACACATTCTTCATGTGTATTTTTTTGTTTTATTGTTGTTATATTGAAAGGCTAATCAAAGCAATGTCTTATGGAGAAGAATTATGATTCTAGGAGTAAAAGAAAAAAAATGATCAGAGAAGTGCGGTTCTTAAATGGTTAAGATTAAGCCAGCAGGTTATTACACTTTTCAATTCCAGAGTCAAATATAAAAAAATTCTATTATAAGGACAATTAATTACAGCGCAAAATGGCAAATGTGCATCCTTGTCAGGTAGAGTGTACTCTGATGGCCTTTCCTCAAACACTGAATGTGGAGATTTGATCTCTTCTAATGGTACTGCAGAAAAGGGTAATTACGCTGTGGTCAAAGCTAATTTGCTTTCTGCCAGATGAACTGTTGTATTTTATTGTACGCTGACATTTTAAAGTAATTATGGCACTGTTGACCTTAGACAATTCTAGTTGTATCGTTGTCTGCAGCAGCAGTGCTCTACCTTTGGCTGGCAGACAGAGTCTGTAACGAGGTAATGACACGGACACAGAGCACCATATGGGGCTCCTTTGAGGTGCACAAAGCCCGGTGAAAGGAAACAAGAAAATTCATCTTAACATCATCATTACAGTCATACATCTTCAGCCCCATACAGCAACCACTGCAAAAAAAGAAGCCTTTGCTTAGAAGACCATAGTTACTAGTTACATAGTTACGTTACAAGACAGACATGCCTTAGTGCATGTTTGTTATTATTATTATTATTATTATTTATTTCTTAGCAGACGCCCTTATCCAGGGCGACTTACAATCATAAGCAAAAACATTTCAAGCGTTACAATACAATATTCTTACCTACTGAATTAAAGTTCCTACCAACCATGATCATTCTACCTTGGAGCATCTTTATAATAAAGAACTATTGGTTGCAAATACCATTCTTTTCACCAATCAAAGTTTGGCTTACTGCAATGCAGGATTTTGTTCCTAGTCTACATTCGAACAGTTCTAGATTCTACAGGATATCATCATGCAACAAAGAAGGGCTGTGAGTTTGAACTGGGGTTTACTAAGAGACTTTCTGGACTTTAGTTTGTTTGGTTTAGTAATTGTAATGGAGTTGCAAATAATTGATTGATTGATTTGAATAAAGCAGGATTGCTTTGTTCAGTACATGGCATTTGTGGTGTGTATTTATTCTGACCTTTTTTTGGCGCTGCTTATTTGATTTTGAACAATTATCATTCCTATAATCCAGGCTTAATTAATTTAAATTTTATATATTTCTTTGGCACCATATATATATTGTAAATGAAAGTCTTCGCAAGACAGATGAAAGGGGTCAGAAAGAAGTGAATATGACAGACTGTTGGAGTGGCAGAAGTTCAAAGGCTAAGGAGTATTGATTCGGATAAAAGCCTGCGTTCTTATCTAATGTTCAAATGTCTTCTCATCTGAAATTAAAGGCTATGGCTGCTTTACTGTAGGACAGACACACACCATGACTCAACTTCACACTGTTTGTTAAGGTGTGTAAGGTAGGTTTTGCTTCAACATCACAACAGATAGTTCAGAAAATGTGAAACAAAATATACACACTGGAAAAGGGGTTTAGAGACCACATGAAATAGGCAAGTGATCTACTGCTAGGAGATATCAGTTAACAAAAGATGAATCCATATTCTTCTTTCTCCTTAAATTATAAGTGATTTTAATGCGTAGGATAATTGTTTTGGTATATAGATAATGAACATTGACACATGGAGCTATAAACGTGCTTCAAAGTGGGGTATTAGCGAGAGAGAGAGAGAATCGAATGCCAAAATCAGTGGAAGATCTCAATACCTGGTAATTGCCAAGATTCCTAATTTGCAGTACATTACTATAAATGGTCAAAGTGGGTTATTTTGCCATAATCATTATGAATGTAATAAAGACTGACACTTGTGACACTTCAAACATGCAGCCACCAACAGTTCCATGAGAACAAAAGAGCTCTCAGCACAACACGTATTAATAGTCAGTAAGACTGTGAATTCACAGTACTGCACAGCAGGTGTGCCCGCTCATCTTTGCACCTCAAAACACTCACTCATCTAGGCTGACAGGATGGACAATGGCACAAAGACTCCATCACTGAGGTCTAAACAAAGATTTCCGTTCAACACAACAGCCTTTTTTGATGTGTGTGTGTGTGCAGGGTGTTTTAATGAATCTTCCAAAAAAAGTTTCCAATATACCATTGTAATATAAGTTTACATACCCCAATGGAAATTTATAATTTCTAGAAATTTCTCCAAAAAAATAATTAGAGGAAAGATCTTTTGTAAGAAGATTTGCTTTTGTGGATGAGGGAAAAAAAGTTACAAGAAATATTTATTTCAGCAATTTTTTTGCAAAACTTCAAAAATGCTAATTCAAAAGTATTCATACCCTAACATGGAAAATGAAATCAATAGCTAGTTGAGGCACATTTAGCAATAATAATCCAATCATACCAAAGATTCTCAATCGTGTTTAGATCAGGACTTTGACTAGGCCAATCCAGAACCTTGATTATATTCTTCTTTAGCCGTTCTGAAGTAGATTTAGATCACAAGGAAATTATTTTTTAGACTTGAAAACAAACATGATTTTAGTTGGTGCATCTGTATCATTTTGTTATGCATTGATCGTGTTCGTACATCTGTTTGTCTGTCATACTCCACAGGGTGAGCATGAGAATAACCTTGATTCTGCAACAGTTCACTGTGCTCTTATCATACGCTACTAGCCTCCTGTAGATGTTTTGGATTGCATTTGGCTATAACCCCATATACTATTTATTTTATACAGCTCTTTGTAATCTTTCACATACTCTGCACATATGTGATTATGAAGACCCTCGCTATGTACATGCACTGGTTTTCTGGTATATCAATATTCACATATATATAGTCCATACAGTCCATAATTAGGAGACCGTGTTATTTGTGTTTCACCTTATAATGAGTATTGGCATTTTTGTTCCCGAAATGATTTACAATGGCTACGAGCCAAATTTAATATTGTAGCGTTCAGTGGAAAATGAAGGAAGGGGATGCATACAATTTGCAGGTACTCGAATCCACTGTTTATTGGGACGATTATTCCCGGCCCCTGCAAGCCTGGGCCACACCAAAAACAACAAACAGTCTTGCACTCACAGCAGCTTGTCTCTCTCGGCTCTGCCCACGTGGATGTGGGCACCCCCCTGTATGCTTTAATGTCCCTGCCTCCCAGTTAACACACACACACAC
The DNA here is from genome assembly GCF_902713425.1 of Acipenser ruthenus. NCBI lineage: Eukaryota > Metazoa > Chordata > Actinopteri > Acipenseriformes > Acipenseridae > Acipenser > Acipenser ruthenus. The sequence continues at coordinate 6,162,150 of NC_081189.1, forward strand.
ACACACACAAGAAGGATTTTCGTTTTTTGTTGTCTGCCATGCTTAGTACTGTATACCTAGAACGTTCACCCAACGTTTGAGAGTGAAATTGCATTATGGTGGAAATGGGAGCCACGACCATAACATGTTATAACCAATTCCACACTATAACAGGTCCCTATGTATGTATGAAAGTATGTATGTATGTATGTATGTACTGTATGTATTATCACAGAAGCACACCTCTGTCGGGCGGTCAAGGAAAGCTGCCAAAAACTTTTAACGATACTGTGGGTCTGTTTGTGGGCAGGGAAAATCTCCCTGTGCAGTTTTTTTAATTATTATTTCAAGGTGCCAGAAGTGCTGGTAATGCAGGAGGTAAAACTGGTTCTGCCAAAACTCCTGAATCATCATGCTAACTGCAGAGGCATGTGTTTACTTGAGTATTAAATGTCTTTTGCAGTCATACTGAAAAATGTCATATTTTGTGTCTATTAAAGCCTAGTGAGACATGCTTCATTCCCTCAGATGAAGTACTGTAACTAAGGATCACAATACTGTACTTGGGCATCTATTGAGCAGTGATCTTAGAACTAAATTGGAGCAATAATACTGTGTAGTAGGGACCATCGCCAGAAATAAAAAAGTGGTTGCGTCTATTTATAGTTTTACAAAACATTAGTTGACTTGAATAAACCCTGTTCCACTTGATTCATTCATATTGGCACAAGCACACCCCATAATGAAGAGTTTTGACAAGCTGTGAACTATGGCTTCCGAAGCAGATCCACAAAGCAGAACTGTAAAGACAGCTTCTGATGGCTCTTTGTTCTAGTGTCATTCTTAACAGCTGTCATTTCTTGTTAAATAATTTTAGAATTACAACCATATAGATCCTATATATAACAACAGATGGATACATGCTAACATAAAGGGTTATTTTCAAAGGAGATCCACTGGATGATCGCATTATTTTCGACCGTTTTTTTTTTTTTTTTGCACCCCTATTTTTCCCACCAATTCAGTATTTTCTAAAGCTGCAGAAAACACGGTGAGACTCTATCTGCTAGTTTGGTTCATTAGTTATTCTCACGGTTTCTTCTGGTGGAATATGTAATGATCTAAGAATCTGTGTCTATTTTCGAAAGACGAAAGTGTTGGATAATGGAAACTTCCACCAGTTAGCTTTCCTCCTTCTTTAGCACGGTCAATACGACTATCCGTCAGTAAAAAACAGAGACAGCAAGTCAGGCAGAGTCTCCCTGGCATTCAACGTGGATCCTATGTTAGAAGCAGCTGTGTGTGTGTGTGTGTGTTTATTATGATCCCAAGCTGAAATACAATCCCATTGCAATGCACACAATTCTCTTTACCTCAAGCCGATCTGAAGAAGATCCGACCATCCCTTCGTGTCACAGTGAGAATTTGAGTTATTCTCCAGGGTAGCCCCAAATGTTTCAAACTATAGGCTACTTTATAAAGTGACAAAATTAAACAAACCAAAAAAAAAAAAAAAAACGTTAATGCGATGATGCTGAAGTTGGCTTCTTATTCGCTTCCCAGCTTCTTATTCACTAATATGCACAAATGTAACTACAATTGAAAAAGTAACTGGGGTATTTCAGGGGATAAATACCTCCTTTCAAACCTATAACTCTCATAATTTGTTCTGATATTTTTTTTTTTTTTTTTATGTTGTCCTAATTAAACAAGCGATTAGTAAAACTGAGTGGAAATAAGAATTTGCCCTTGTGTTTACATTTCCATTTTGACTCATTTTTCCGCTGGTTTGGTACAGTTTTCGATTGTGTTTCTAAACACCACCCACTCAATATATCGTGGGGGTCAGGGTCCAATATAAATCCGCTATATATCGAGGGCCGCGATATAGCAAGAGACCCATAGAAAAACAAATAGGCTAATAACAAATACTGTACAACCACTCCCTCATTTTATCGGGGGCGTCAGGGTCCAGTATAAATCCTCTATGCAACCCGCTTTTTCTCATTTTTCGTATAAAAAGCAGCATACTGTTTTAATTCGTACTGCGGAAGGTAATTGCTTCTCATCAACTTCTGTCTCCAATTAATTTCATGAGTCTTCCTCTCCTTTATCAAATGCCCAAACCCGCTGCATTGAAAGAATCCATTCCCGACATAGGAGGCTTGTTGCTAGGGAGCCGACGTCACTGCCGTGTGACTTTTGCTAGTGCATTGCTGCCACAAGGGAACGCCTCATTGGCTAAAATAAAAACCGAGTCAGCAAGTAGATATTTAATTTGCTTTGTGTTATTGTGCAATGCATGTGTATATGAGAACAGTAAGATATTAATGCTTTGTTTTTAATTGTTCTGTATATTTTAGTCTGTGGTGTGCAGTACGAAATAAAACGACCAGTAATTCTAAGTGAAATTGTCTATGTATATTGCAGCTAAGGCATGCGCAGTTAGACTGTTAAAATGGGGAGCCAACTCCAGCACGGCGATATATCCGAATCCGCAGTATAGCGAGGGGCGATATAACAAGGGGTGGGTGTAGCACAATTGAACCCGGAAGTATTATTTTGGCAGATGAAACCACTTAAATGCTTATTACTTTACTGCAGAAAATGATATATGAAATGTGATCTGCTGGTGCATAAAAAGGAGGATCATGTTAGAAAATAGGCGGATGTCTAGCTAGAACAGTGCCGTATAAGTCTAGCTGGCTGTCTTGTTCTGTTGTTACACATGCAAAACTATTTAATCCATTAAAAAGGCTTCTCTTTATAGGAGGCTGTGTGGTCCAGTGGTTAAAGAAATGGGCTTGTAACCAGGAGGTCCCCGGTTCAAATCCCACGTCAGCCACTGACTCATTGTGTGACTGTGAGCAAATCACTTAACATCCGTATGCTCTGTCTTTCGGGTGACACTGATAGCAAAGAACGTATTTCCTAAAATTAAAACACTTGCTATACTTTCAGACTCTCTTGTGATGAAAAAATTGGTAAAAGAGCTTACAATTCTTCTCCTGTTATGACCATATCATGGAAAAATGTAGTAAAACTGAAGAATGGAAAACTATAAAATAACTTGCAATGCCCTGGACTCTTAACAAAAGCTGTCGCCATCTCTTGCTTTTACTGTCTTATAAAGGATTTGGCTACAGTAACATGACCACTGATGGTTAAAACATTTAACAGCCTCTATTTAAAAAACAAAACAAAAAACAACTACATTTAGTAGTGTACAACTAACCGGCAAACACTTTGCTGGAAACCTATCATGCAAATGAACACAAAGTTAACAGGAGATACCAGGGTATTGTGAAAGGCAAATACAATTTTGTTCAGCTGCTGTCTAGTGAAGCTTCCCCAGGCAAAAAAAACCAAACCTTTATTTAGTCATCTTTCTATTTATGCAATATAACTCTGATTTAGGGAATCTGATAAAGCACCAGTATCACCATATTTTAGAACAGAAGGGCCCGGTTTACTGTATTTTGGATATGTACAGTGATTAATGTCCAAGACAATATTTGCAGCAAAAAATAAAAACGAATAATCTTTTATTTACTTTATCTGATTGGTAGATGGCAGAACACTTTTTTATTATGTCAAACACAAGTTAACTATTTATTTATTACATGCTTTATAAGCAGCATTAGTTTTAATGTAAATAAATGAATGTCTCTAAACCATTTGGGGACTGTAAGTTACTGAAATTATGCTTAATAGTTTGGAAATTAAAGTACCAATTTGGAGATATCCTGCACATTTGGCTATTTCTGGCAGTACTGCTTATAATTTCTCCAGTGTTTTAATCTTATCTCAGCGTCAGCAGTAATAACACCACTGAATGAGTTGCTTAAACATGTATATTTAATTCATCATGCAATCAACCAACCATATAATTTAAATACTTCTCTGTAAATTAGTGTAATGTTATGATAATTATTATATAATTTAGTATAATAATTCCTTCCTAGTAAAAGTGTTGTAACTGTGAATGTTATACCATAAAAAAAAGTCCTGTGGGAATTTAATTGCAGAACATAGGGAAAAAATATTTGTGGGGAAATAATAACACAGCAAAACAGATCCAAAAGAAACTGCCAATCTTCTAAAATAAATAACAAGAAATACAAAAAAAAGTAATAATCCAACAATTTGATATCAGTCAATTTGAGTGGATTTGGCACCTTGGTAGGTTAAAGTGATTTTCTGGTTGAAAGAATGTTGCTGTGGAGTAGGCCACGGAAGTCAAAAGGTGAGGAGATTAAGATTTAATTTCCTGTTTTCCATGCCATGTCTGTTTTGTGTCCAGCTTCCTCCTCCTCCTCCTCCTCCCCTTTTACCTCGTACTTCTACAGAACCTAGGTCTGAGAATTGACAGGCCTCAAACCTCATTTTCACAGGCCGTCTCTTGCATTTCGGTGTCTAATTTGTCATAAATGTCAGAAGTGAGCGAATGTTACAAGAACCACAGCCAACAGATGGCCATTTTGACAACGGATCCGTTCTGAAAAGCCTCGGCTCTGATTACAGTCACTACAGCGTAAATTAATAGTAAATTCACCCCTGAAATGAACTTGGTTCCACTTACTGTAGTCGCAGCTTGGTTTAAATCATTAATAGTATCAAAGATGTATTTATCCAGATCTTAAATACAAGGATGCTAGCCGAGACGATGATGAATAAATGACAAAATAACAGGCATGCTTTTTAAAAACAAACATGTGTTTGTAATAGGCAGTGTGAGTATAGTTTAAGTAGCGATGCACTCTGTAAATGTAACAGTTCTGATCACAACAGTGAATTTACAAGCCAGAACTGCGAGTTAAACACGGGTTACAGATTATATAATCTACAGCAGGTTACAGATTGTATAATCTATAGTAGACTCTGATGCTGATGTGATACAGCCCTCTGAATATTCTTTGTATCCAATAGTTTGTATCAGATGGAACTGACATCCTATTAAGAATAGCTATGCTTAACTATATATTAATGAACAACAACAATATATAGATACATATTTGTTTATTGAAACTGCAAGCATTTTGTTTTATTTTTTTATTTAGTGCAAGATGATTTTGCATTTTAAACTGGTTAAAGCCATCTTATATAGGCTACAATCATCAATCAACAATACATCCCTTAGAATTGGAAGTATTTCTTTTGGGACTGCGGGGTCATCCTCTTTGCAAACGTGCAATGCTGGATGTACTGTAGTAGCAGAAATTCCTTCAAGGTCACCGGGGGATCTTACATTTGACACAAGTCTGTTATCTGTGCACGCGTAGAAGAGAACAGAGCAGGACTTCTTCCAGAGTCACTGCTTAGTACAGCTGTGAAATTCACTGAATTGGCGTACAATGTATGTGTATCGTTTTGTAGCGCCCCCACATTCAAAAGACTATTTTAATTCAGCACATTTTAGTAATAGTTGTATCATGCTGCATTAACACTCATAAAGCAAGCTAATATTGATGGGTTTAGTGTATTAATCAAAGCAGTTATTAGTAGCAATTAGTCGTAATCATGTTAAAGCTGAATATGGATTTATAGAATGGTAAAGCGTCGATGTGGTGTAAGCATTTACATATTGGTCATAGTGCCGGAGTAGAATATTTTCAATTCTATAAATCTGCAGTGTGTTTTTTTTCTCTGTTTTAATTCTAAACCCTACCATATAAACATTTTAAATCCCAAAATGTAGCGTAATTATTATTATTTATTTCTTAGCAGATAATAGAAGTGGGGTTTTTTTTAAAGGTAATTTGTAGTGGATTTTCTGGTATTGTGTTTTTTTCTATCTCTATCTATCTATCTACCTGGTGAAGGTGTGGTATGGAATGAGTTACCAAACCACGTTGTCAATGATGAATCAAAGGGATAATTTAAGATACGACTTGACACAGTTTTGAGCTCAATCAGCTACTCGGAAGTGTACGAGCATTCAGTATGTTCTTATGTTCTTCTAAGTGGTTCTAAAAAGATTGTGATGAAAATCATGTTGTAGATCAATGTTTTTACTACTTTTTTTTTTTTTTTTTTAGTGGTGGGGGGCTGGAATTGGAAACCGAAAAACATAGAGGAGTATTTTACTATTCTTGTGAATTTTATATTTTGTACTACTCAAAGACCTTTTTCACAATCCCGTAAAAAACAAAATGCAGCATCCTGTTGTTACTGCATGTGCAAGCTGTCATCATCATCTCAAGAAACTAGACGCAACTATATTGTAATCTAAATTGCAGTGTTCAGAGAAACAGTCACATGGAAAAACATAGGGAGAGATCATGGACTGGAGCTTCTGAGCACTCTGTGCATGTATAATATATACAGTACATATAACAGGCATACAAGTTGGCCAACATGAAAGGCCTTAAAAGTCTCAATAAATGTAGTCCCCGACCGTTCAAGTTTTCACAGATGACTTCATTTGCTGTGGGAACCTGCGCTCCCTCTGCTGTGCTGCCTCACTCTTTAGCTGCGTGTGACCTTCAGCACCGACCCACCTGCTGGAAGCCATGTTGGATTCTCTGTCCAGGGAGATGCCTGCTTGACAGCAGAATGGTATCACAGGACAGAGTGGAGGAATTTCTCTTTCTCTGTCATCATTAAGGGGGTTCCCCCTATGGTGAAGGGAATGAAAAGTACGATTTAATGTTCTCAGGAGAGTGGCAGGGGAAGAAAGGCTCAAAGCTCTGCATGCTGCTTTCTGAGTGGGTCACTTCAGTCCACGCAGCGAATGGGATGTCCCTGAGGAATTTACCATAGACTCGGCTGAAAAGAAAAGGATTAAGACCCTTTTAAGGATGGAAATGCAACAAAAGAAGCACTTTTATGATGTAGCAGCATAAAATGAGGGCCTCCATTGTGTAACTGATTGCAAAAGATCTTTGAATTGAGCAGCCCAGGTTGTAGGCCCCCGTCCCCTGCGGGTTTAGTGGCTTGTACAAAATGACTTGTCTGCATTAGAACCACAGAGCGGGTCTCATTTAAGGAGCGAAGTAAGAGATTATTGGTTTGTTTCTACATCTTTTTTTTTTTTTTTCTCCACACCTACTGAAGTGGCGTGGAGGGGGGCTCCACTCAGTGAAAGTTAAAGAAGAAAACAAAGTCATTTGTGTTCTTCCAGGGTTTGCGGTTTCTCTTTTTTTTTCTTCTCCAGTCCGCCAGACCGCATTAGTTTAAAGGAAACCAGTTGCTTGCAACAAATGACTGTAATTAAATGGTATGTAAACTGATGGGTAAAAGTAAAACAGTTTGACGTGTACTGACAATTTCATCAGTGAATGCAATCTTATTTAGTTCGTTGTTTTTTAAATAAATAAAACCAAAAAGATAGATTGATACTTGTATATGTTTTTAACACTAATCCACTCTTTATCTATCTATCTATCTATCTATCTATCTATCTATCTATCTATCTATCTATCTATTAAACAAACTTGTGAGCACATACCGTACATTTGCTTTATTTAATTCCAAACTATTTCAGTTGCTTCCTCTAGGTGGTAGATAGACTTCCCCAGTAGCCTTTCTTACCTAAAGTAGACATTAACAAGACTTAATATTTACCCATTGTTTTTTTATTTAAGTATGTTCAGATGTTTAGTTGTTTGTTTGTTTTTTTTGCAATGTGGGCTTCAGAATCCTCCCTCTGCTCCACACACACACACACACACACACACACACACACACACACACACACACACACACACACACAAATAAGGTATATGAATTGTATAAATGGTCTCTGCCTGATTCAGTTGTGCAGCATTTAAAGAGTATCTCCCATGGTTCTAGCTATGCTGTTAGCACACACTTATTGCTTGATGTCACCCACCGTAAATACTCATTCATCTGAATGTGCACTAAAAAAAAAAAAAAAGTATAATAATAAACAAACTACTAAATAGAGCATATTAAATAAAACCAAAAGTTTGTTTTTAGATAACACTATGGGTTTGCCAGAACTTTAATTATTATTATTATTTTTTTTTTAAAGAGCTTTTAGCAGACAAACAGGAGAGTTGCCACAAACTGGCCTGTCCTCAATCTCATCCCAGGCCAGCCTAACAATACTGCTGCACAATAAAACACTTACGAAATCAAACCAGGCATGTCTCTCCACAGCCATAGCTGAAAGTACTAAAAAAAAAAAAGACCGTATCGTACACATGAGCCTTTTCATTAGGTAATTGTCTTTTTTATATTGAACACCCAGCATGATACAAACATATTTACACAGACACACAAATACCCCCAGCCCCTTCACTCTCCAGAGGCAGATGGTGAATCCCTTATATACTCACTCCCTCTCCTGTTGAAGCCAGTAAAAAGCAATGAACACTAGAGGGGGAGCTTAACCGTGCAGGAGGCTTGTATCCTCAAGGCCTCTGGGAGGGTATCAGGGTGATCCTATTGCTTAAATGAGCTAAAGCTAAGGCTCTAGACATCCGCGGTTCAGAGGTCAGGAGGTTGAGAAGAGTGCAGGGCCAATTTATTGTCGGTTTTGGGAAAAGGGGCTAGCAAATCATAAGTGGAATAGAGAAGCTTTAGCAATGCTCACGCTGAGATACAGAGCAGTTTAAAACCCCTCTGGAGGCAGGTTCACATCAAGAGGAGGATTATTAGGGTTCTTTTCTCCTTTCTGAAGCCTTTTTCTGTCATTAAATTGTCTAAGGAATAATTGAATGAATTATCATAAAATTTTGACAAATTCATTGACTCAGCCAGGGAGCAAGCTAGACGTTTTCTTACATTTTCTTCTAATAAGACATGACATTTGAAATTAGTTTATGTGGCGGTTAGACCTTTTGCTTTTTCCTGTGGTTCAGGAACAAATGAGCATTAAGAGGATAGATGTAACCTTAACTGCTGTCTAGCAAAGTGTGTCCTTGCTCTATCGGCTTTAACTTAATAGCGGCTTCAAACCAGATAGTGCTATATTTTGAAAAGGCTTTTGAAAATTTTACTTTTATATATTTTCATATTTTTATTGTATGCCTTAATACCCTTTTTTTCAGCAATGGATTGTAAAAGATGTCTATAGCAGCAGGGTTTTGATTATCATTGTCAGATGTTAAGGGATAATGGCAAGTTACTTCTTACATCTTACCTATCAAGCACTTTCATTCACTATATAGGTCAGAAGTGCAGTTTTTAAAGAAACGTGTGTTTTGGCAAACATATTTTCATTTAAAAAATGACATCTAGTAGTGCATCTGGTCATTTCACCTCAGCAGTGTATTGAGGGTCAAAGCACCTTACTGGCTGCAAAACATTCCTGTCGTTGAAGGCCCTGAAAGGGAAGGGCCCGTGTCTCTCCACAGGTGAAATGACCAAGAAAGTGCATGGCAGTCTAAAAGGCATGGCTTGCAAGCAGAGATTTATTTAAACTTTTGAATTTGTTTTTTATTTATTTTTTTTTTTTTTTTTACATTTTTTAAACTGTACATTTGAGGCCAATGTGGAAAATGGATGGAATTTTATTTATTTATTTATTTATTTTTTTAAATCTATTGCAACATCATGTCCTTCAGGTAGACATGCTTCAGAATGCAACAACAACAACAACAACAACAACAATGACATGAATCAAGAGGGGAGTAGCTCTCTGTAACAAGATCCCAACACATGCATTAGAACTGGGGTTCAACGTGCCAGTTGACTGTCCCTTCCCTTTATATTGGATGGATCATGATAGGGAAACTTGTTTGGAATTTGAAATAGTGTTTGTTTGAATAAGAAGCTTTGGTGTTCTGTGTGTTGCTCTTACTGACAGAGATAAAACAGGGCTGTTCTAACCCCCTGCACTGTACCACACTGAGCGGCTACGGGCTGTTGGGACTCTATGATTTCTTGCTTTGCTTGCGTGCCCTGATTGCGCCTGCTGAGTGAGAAATTTGTATTTGCAGACAGCAGTAGGGACCACTTGGCAAAAATACATCAAAAATATTTGTTCAACCCACCTTTATAGAGGCCAAATCGAGCATGTTATTTTGTGTTTAGATCTGATTTTGGAGCCTGCCAGTCATGAGAGCTCTCCCTTTCTCCGATTTAAAGTGAGTCCTGTAAAGCAGTAAGTGTTCACACACGCTCTCATTAGAGTGCTGCGTGTACTGACCCCAGGGTTTTCAAGCACAAGGCTGTGAGTGAACTTCAAATATTACAGTGGATCAATCACTTCCAAGATAGTCTTTTATGTCATTTTTTTCTCCAGCTTTCTTTTACAGTTTTGCAAGCCTGTCTGCTTTTTACAGTACTGGGTTAGAGGAGTAGAGGTCACATAAATGTTTGGGAAATTAAAATGGTATAATTGAAGAAATCATAAATGAAGCATGGCTTTCTTACCAAGTATTGCAAACCCATAGGAGTAGAAATGTTTGATTTTGTAGTGCATTTATTCATATGTCTGTGTTGGCTTGTACATATCTTGCTCTATGTATAGTAGATGTACTAAATTAAGTGGTACAGTCAAATGTTCTGGTGAAGGCCTCCCATTGGAAGAACTAGAAGTCTTTATGAACTGGTTCCCTGTGGATTCCACACCTTCACACTATGAAATCCAGTACAGTAATTATTGAATGCAATTGTACTCATTTTCATAGACATATTGGTTTGGGCACTATTTACATAACCTTAAGGACAGTTATCAGGATTTTTGTGTGTGTGGGTGTGTTAAGGACTGTTTTTTAAAGCCCATTTTATTAATTAAATCCCGTTTACAGTTCATGAAACCTTTCAAATATTTTAGAGAGGGTTTATTACTTCATTCAAATTTTTCAAATCACTGTGTAAGAGTTTGTTTAAAAAACATTCTTTAAAGTTGGGGCCATTATCACATAATAAACTTAATTAGCAGTCTGCTGTCCTTGGGAGTTTAGAGATACTTGAAACAACATGTTGTCTTAAATGCACACACCTTTTGACCACTGGTCAATTACTAGTTTCATGGAGAAAAAAACATGTACCTGATATATAATTGAGAAGACAGAGTTCTACATGATCTTTAGAGGTTATGACAGCTTTTATTGGTTTGCATTTATCTGGTTCTCCTTATAGACTTCCTGGTAGTTTTGAGTTACTATGCATTCTGTAAAACAGGGCACTTATTATGTGACTTTCTTTATTAGATTAATTGAATTGACCCAAGAGTTTGGTGTCCAGGTGATATGCATTGTTTTCGGAGTTGTGTTGGACCACCGCTGCTGGTTAGTGGTGCTTGGGGTGAAAGTGTTTCTGTGCTTCATTCAATCACATTGCTTACTAAATAAAGAGCACTGGTACCCCAACATGGTATCCACACACGTTTCACACATGTTTCTATATATCTGGATACACGCTTACCCAATTGTCATGAAACATTATTTAGCATACGTTATTGAGCATGTCACACTGTGTATATGGGAGTGTCTGTCTCACTGTACATCCCTCCATCTTTACTGTATCACACTTTTTTGTATTTATTGTAACCAATTGTATAGTGCTGAAAAATAAAATACAACTAACCAGAGATTGTAAGAAAAAAACAATTATTCAAAATTAAATCAGCACCAAAAAGTCTGAATAAATTACACAACACAAACGTTGTGCAAAAAAATAAAGCAAACCTGCTTTATTAAACAATCAACTAATTATCTGGAAACTCCACCATATACTATAAACCCAACAAAATAAAGTCTCTTATTAAACCCCCAGTTCAAACACATGGCCCTTCTTTGCTCCGTAACGATTTCCTGTAGACATCCAGAACTGTTCCAAGGTAGAAAAGAAACCGAGTCCTCTCCATTGTATCAGAATGTATTATAATCCACAAGGTTATCTTCACTCACTGCAAAGTGAGCAGCAGTGAGCCAAACCTTCATGGAACAAGGAATGCTATTTTCAACCTGCAATTCCTTACAGCAGAGACGATCTTTGGGAGAACTTAGCGGATAAAGAGTTCAGCAGCTTTGAATTTGTTGAATAAAAGAGCACACACGCACCAAGGCATGTCTGTCTTGTAACGTTCCCCTGATTGACCGAAGGGTTTGATTTATAGACACCTGTGTTTGGTCATGTGACCTGGTGAGGGAAACCTGGGTCAATTAACCTATTAGCAAATGAGAACTATGACATGACTCCGTTGGATACATTATATTCTATAATAAAACATTTAAACCTGTGTAACAAATCACAGTACAATAGCAGGAAGCGTTTACTTAAACATTTAATAATACACTTAATGGTAACTGTTACAATATATTCTGATGAAACATTTCATTGCTAATTCTTATTCTATACTATTCTGTACATAAGTTTGATATATCTCCTGGTCATCAACTTCTTTTTTTAAACTATTTTATTTTTTCATTTTTGTATCATTACTAATAGCTCTAAATTTGATTGTCAATCTTTGGTGAGGAATGTATGTTACTGACATACTTGTTCACTAAATATCTTGGTAAATATATTGATACCTCCAAAGAGATAATAGAAGATAATATATGTTACCTTTATTTGTATTTTTACATATAAAAAGCTCCTCAGATCAATCAACGACTGGTCAATAATAATACATGGTAGTAATCTAATTTGCCCGGCGGAATCGTGGTGTTGGAAGTACAGTAATAGTGACACATTTAGATGGATTGCACTCTGGGTTCAATGTGCAACTCCTTTTAAGTACATGTTATGTATTACGCCACTGCAAGCAAGCACTGAAACATTATGCAGTACCACCTATCTAGAAGCAGTAGTGGGAAATGAATATTGAAAGGTTAAGGTGCCTGTGAAATGTATGTAATGAGCAAGGCTCATAGTTTGTTACTATAGGTTCATTGCCTCTAATGTTAAGGATGGCGCTTGGATAATTTACGATGCCCATTGTCCCCTCTGCAGGGATTAAATCTGAATTATTTATGCTGCTAGATGCGCACAGAACTGAAACATTTGAGTTTAAGTCAGCTGCTCACTCATGGTCATGAAATTATACAGACCTTGTTGTTAAAAATGATGTTAGTCTCTTGTTGTTTAAGTCACAGCATTTTATTTGCAGGCCCCCAGAGGGAGAGAAGGACCAGAGAGAAAAATAATAGGTTTTGTAAAAAGTTACAGGCATTTCTATTTCCAGTCTTATAATTAATAACATTATTATGCTGTGCTTTCTCACCAAACCTTGCGTTGTCTTGTACATTTTTAAATGATTTATATTACCTTTTTATTTTAACCTCGGAATTCTGTAAGCAAATGAGGCCTGTTTGTGAATCTGTGTCAGGGATATTAAAGCCTATTGATGAAACTTTTAAATTAAGGCCATGACATTTAACTTTTTTTTCTGATTTAATCAAAGGCAAACGCTTGAGTGAATTTAACTGTTTAAATGAATGGTGTTTCAGGTTAATATAAAATATTTACCACACTGTGTATGCTCTCCATATTTATTAATTAAAACATATATTTATTTGAGGTGGAATAGTTTATCAAATACGGCTGCCTAGTAGACCAGATACCACATAGGTATTAATCTTATTTTAATAATATTTCTAAAATCAATTACATACAAAGCCTGCATTTTAAACTGCAGAATATTAAAATGAGGGTGTTTAATCATGACGTTTTCTTTAGTCGATTTTATCAGAGCATGCAAACTGTTGATTAATCAGTTAATCATGTATTTTAAGCCCTATATGGAACTGAAGTAATAGTCTACCCCAAAACAGTAAAATAAAACGTAAACATTAAGCTTATCAATACCTTTAAAGTCAGAATCAATCCATATTTATGTGTCTAAAGCCTCTAATTAAAAAAAAAAAATGATGGCATCTCAGAGTGGCTCACTTGGCACAAGCAACTTGTGTGAAACATACGTTCAGAGGAGCTTCCAGGTTAGCGACGTATTGGCCCCACTGCCAAGCACTGCTCTCCTACAGTGACCCCTACTGCCAGACGCCTAGTGAGCTGAAGCTGAAACCTGCATGTCTGACCTTTGTCTTCCATGGGTCAGTAGCTTGTTGACATCTGCTCTGGAGCTCCTGTGTGTAAAGAGACAATTGGGTTGAAGGAAACCCACCAACCAGTTCTCTTGTGGTGCTGTGGGGAGTTGCTGCGGTGAGGGAACATAACTGGACATTTTAAATTGGAGAGAACAATGGTGTTCAAATAAGAAAACTTCAAGAACATACAATCACTGTTTTGTTGAAGATCTTTTTGGTTCTTTGCTTATGTGGTACAATAATTCTATTTTGGAATCTGTATATATTTCAAAAACAGCTTGCTGCTATTTCCTGGTACAAAATTGCTTCCTGTGCTGTTTCTCAGTTTCACTCCATTTGTCTACCTGCAAAACGGACATGTAGTCTACTGCACAGGATGTTATTGCATACTAGGATGAAATTCACTTGAACATCTGTATACCCTATCCTACATTTAATTATAAGAGCAACCTGCAAATAACTAAAAGGTCTTCGATGCAAGAAATAGGGTACCCAAGGGATGGCATTGCTAATGCTAATAAGAAAATAGATTAGAAAACCTTTATACGCATTTGTTTAAAGTAAATTATTATTATTATTATTATTATTATTATTATTATTATTATTATTATTATTATTATTACGTTTTTGTTTCCTTTAAGCTGATGTATATATTTACAGAATGATCAGGTTAAAAATTAGGAAAGTATTGAGCATATAACCTTGGAAAGACACGTGTATTCACTGCAGGTTGATCCTTATGCAAAAAATAAAAAAAATGGTGCGGTTTTGTATTATTATTATTATTTATTTATTATGTTTTTTGTATTTTATAAGTACAGTACATAATGTCCCAGTATGGTATCTCAATAGGATATTTGTTTGTCATATTATTGTCAATACAAAAATCGTTTTAATTTAATCGTGGTGTGCGCTTAAATTCTAGGATATTCTGTGAATTGTATTTTGAAAAAATCTCAAGCTCTTTTAAATTTCTAAGAAGCCCTTTTTTCTTGTTATAATGTCGAGGCCTGGGTTCCCCATGGTTATACTAGCAGCAGAGTTGAAATAACCATAAGATCAATGATACTTTTGTATAAAAGGTTCCCTATACAATTCAGCAATCACTAATAAATTAGAAGGTGGAGAATATTGATGTACAGCCCCGACTGTAACACAAAGAAGTGAATTTCGTAAAAGGCTGCAGTGGGTAATGAACAGTATTTTAAGTCGGCAGTTTAACCTCGGTGCCTGTCAACTGTGACCTTTTACCAACCCCAATGAGAGCTTGATTTCTCACTTTTTTTGCTGCTGCTGGCAAAGAGAGAGAGAGGGAATGTAGGATGTGACAGCCGGAGACTTACATGAAAAGGAGCATGTACTTAAAAAGCGGGTTTTGCAATGATTCAGTACATTTGTTTCAGTGTTCCGTGAGCTCGTTGCGGCTGCGTTGGCGGATTGATTGTGTGGAAGCTCCTCGTCTCCTTCAGCATGGAGGCGTTATTGACCTGAATGGGAGCTGGCCTGACCCCTGGATGACCCCGCTCTCTCACCTGGAGTTGACCTTGAAAGGAACTGAGGTTTTCTCGAAATCAAAAGCAAATAAAGAACCTTATCAGAATGCAAGCTGATTTCTACTGACACTGCTTTCTTTCTTTTTAAACATCTTTAATGCCTTTCACACATTTTGAAGTCCTGCAGCTGCTCTACTTATAGTATTTTATTGAGATTTATGGGCTGGAATTATGCCTCCTCCTTGATGCTAAATTTATATAATTTATCATTATTGATCGCAGCCTGCACTTAAACCTTCCTATGACAATTGCTATTTCTGTTGTTATGGGCAGTAATGCAGTGGGGTGATTTAAACCTGTTTGAAAGCTATCTGTAATTACACATGAATAATCCATGAATGCTCTGACAATTCTACACATACAATCCGCCCAGGTTTTGTATTAATACTAGCCAAGGCCAGGACATTTTACCCTCCTTTTTTTCCCTCCATTTCCTTTTCCAGTGCCGAGACAACTAAAGGGAAGCCATTGTAAACCACTGCCTTTCCTGCTCAGTGTCTCCAGTATTTTCCTTTCTCCTTGTAAATAAATCAGATGGAGTGGGCAAGTCACTGGGTGTTGCATGATGTTCCACTGTGGCTTCAATCACCTAATGAACTTGACTGCACATGAGTGGAGGAGGGGCCTGAGAGTGTCAGCCTTCGTTTAAGACAATGTTATTATGCTGAAGGGGCACAGGCCACATTTTAGTTTTTTTCAGTCCAGCAGTAGAGAAATCAGTGGGACATTTAATTCCATTTAAAACAGGGGTGTCAAACTCCAGTCCTCGAGGGCCGCAGGGTCTTCTGGTTTTCATTCCAACTTAAGCTCTCAATTAACATAACTGATCTA
This sequence comes from Acipenser ruthenus, assembly GCF_902713425.1. Lineage (NCBI taxonomy): Eukaryota > Metazoa > Chordata > Actinopteri > Acipenseriformes > Acipenseridae > Acipenser > Acipenser ruthenus. The sequence continues at coordinate 6,178,480 of NC_081189.1, forward strand.
ATTATTTGTTCAATTTGACATATTTAATAGTTTTCAAGGTTTATACAGTTAATGGTTTTAAAAATGCAGTTGATTCAAGGTACACTACCTATGAAACATTTTGAGGCTTGAAGAGAAGTGTTAAATGTGTCCAGTTAATCAAATAATAAGACCAATTAAGTAATTGAGAGCTCAGGTGGAACGATGGCCAGAAGACACTGCGGCCCCCCAGAAAGTGAGTTTGACACCCCTGATTTTAAAAGGTGTTGTTACTATGGGTACTGTAATAGCAATCATCAAAACTATTAAACTTTTTTTTTTGTACCCAGTGTTGCTGCCAGTGAATTATAGTTTGCATTGGTACCGTTCTAAATACAAATAAAGAAACTAGTCCAGTATCGTTTTTTGTTTATTTGGTTTCATAAAAGGAAAGTAGTACTTCAGGGACAGCATTGATTTGATTGATTTGCCACTCTGTACAGCCTCCTCTTGCCACTAGTTCCAGTATTTAGGTTGATACTGTAGATAAGAGACTGAACAGCAATACTTAATGAATAAGTACCTTCAAATTGTTTTTTTTATTTTCATATAGAATTCATTATTTTGTCTCTAAATCTGCATTTACCTGGCTTTGAGCCGCTTTGAACGTAAGCTACAGATCATAAGTGCAGCCATTCCATTCAAATCACGTGACACTATGATCTTTCAACTACTGTTCTCTGTCTTTATAAATGTAGATTAGGTGGGACAAGAATAGTTGAAAGGTCGCATGGTCACATGATTTGAATGGAATGATGGAGGCTCTACAGCCCTGGCACTTGTACCCCTTCTCCACTGGCACATCTGACCCGTGAGGGCTCGGTACGGTACGGGTGCTTCTCCACTGGCTATTTGTCGAGCCGAGCAAGAACCAAACCGTGAAACTCCAGCCTCACAAGGCATCTGAATCTGACTGCGAGCCAAGCCAGCCCAGAGGCTGGGTTAAGGATTGTTGTCATTACGTTGCATCAGTCAGTACACTCCAGAAAGAAAAGCAACAAACATTGAGTGTGATGAGAGAAAAGTACACTGAGGAAGTGCAGACTCTAGTTTCTCTATGGGCAGACACAAGTGCTCAGGAAGATCTGGACTCGTGCGTGAGAAATTAGAAAGTTTATGCACGAATTTCTGATGATTAAGCAAATGGACATAAACCGCGGGTACGGTACACTTAACTCACACACTCAAAAACACAAAATTCTACCACATTTCTCATCCATGACCTTGAAAAAAAATGCCGAAAAAAAAAGTTATTTACAAAAATAGTCAAACAAAATACTGTACAGCTGTCGATATAATCAGTAAAATTTGTGGATTATAAAGAAATTCCTAAATATATTTACAGAATATAGTGATACAAGCATATCTGATTTCACTTGTTTGCTTAAGACTGCATCTTAATGAAGAGAACAACACTTACTGGTACTTGCCTAAAGGAGCAAATAAAAGAAAATAGTCACAAATAAAGGTAGATTATCAACAACAGAATGAGTTGAGGTAACTAAGACGATATGATAGTAAAAGAAAAGGTTTAATTTTACAGATTGCAAGTTAAATTAGATGCTTTAATGTGCTGACGAACGCTGGAAGTAATTACGCTGGGTGCTTAATAGGGTGTAAGTATGCAAAGTATATAAATCCCTTTTTTTTCCTTGGGATTTTTAAAGAACAGCACACAACTTAAAAGACAAAAGCAACATTAAGCTCATAAAATGAACAGTGCAAATGATCTGAAAAAACACAACAAATCTGATCTTATCACTTTAAATATGTTAGATGTGGAAAAGTGTCCAAAGAAAATACATTCACGATCCTCTACATCCTCACATACAGTTTTACAGCAAACCTTCCCTCAGTTGACATGCCCTGGTTCATTTGAAGGCCACTTGATCCGTACAGAGAACTGAACTGACCCTGGAATGTGTGTGCTCATTTATACAACAGTGTGTTTCCTCTCATCAAATTCAGAGCCCTTTCACACTAGAATCAGGCTTTCCTATTTTTTAAGCTATGTCTATAGAGCCACTCTTTCCATGTAAGCATGCAAACAGACTTTGTTGTCATGCTGGTTTGGGCAAGCTAAGCATACTGGAGAGAAAATGTCCCATGCGGACTGGGGTCTCACATATGCTGAGCAGGAATGGACATATAAAAAGCAGCACAAGTGAGTGTGGTGGGCTTGCTAAAAACAGCAGACTGGAGAGGATCAGGGGATTTGCTGGGGAATAATAGTAACTTGTATTGGAATTTGGACAGGACCCTAGAGCTAGCCTTTCATGAACTCTTTAATTTCACAAAGCATGCAAGGCCTTGATTTTAAAGGTGTAAGGCAGTGACACACAATATAACTTTAATGTGGCCGATTTTAATACCACTGCTGTTTAACTTTGTATTCACCCTGCTGGGGTTTTCCCCCTGGGGGATTTACTGAACCACTTACTAACATCAGTACATACAAAAAAATACAGAGAAATTAGATCCTTGAAAACGTATACAGTGAAATCTCGCTTAAAGGCCATCTGCAATTAGAACGCATTTTTACAATCCAAATTCTCTTTGAATATAGCAATCTAAGCCCTTAATAGAGGTTTCACTGTATATCAATTTTAGGGCAGTGCTTTTAAGATTCACAAACCCCATTAACAACTACAACACACTCATTCAGAAGTGGAGTATAACAGCTTCTCTTGCTACCACAGCAGCCCCTCCTCACTTACTAACACACCCTGCTAACATCCTGAGAGTGGCAAAGTGTGTCCCCAGGCTATTTAAACATCTGATCCACTGCCCCAGAGTGGTGTGCTAACCACTGAGCTTGAAAACCTCAGTGGACTTTATTTACTCGTCATTATGCTTGTTTTGTGATGTACTGTAACATGTTATTAGCCTATGTACGATATATAATATTTAGCCCCGGCATAAATGCAAAGGACAGCATAGTACCTAGACATTTTGAATGGAACTTTGAGAAGAATATTCTTACTGGGCTTTGTAACTAACACCTTATCATTAGACTTTTATTTACATAAACAGTAAAAGCTTGCTCACAACAACCGCACATTCCTGGAATGTGAGGAGTAATTAACTGAAACCACTTTGCGGGACCAGGACAAAATTCACAGCCGTCTCATAAATGCAGCCTTCCAAATGTATCGATTTATATAAAACCGTTGACTTTATCATATAAAACATTTCAAATGTTGTTGATGAACCAGAAACATAACGGGCAGCAGTGTGGAGTAGTGGTTAGGGCTCTGGACTCTTGACCGGAGGGTTGTGGGTTCAATCCCAGGTGGAGGACACTGCTGCTGTACCCTTGAGCAAGGTACTTTACCTAGATTGCTCCAGTAAAAACCCAACTGTATAAATGGGTAATTGTATGTAAAAATAATGTTATATCTTGTAACAATTGTAAGTCGCCCTGGATAAGGGCGTCGGCTAAGAAATAAATAATAATAAAGAAAACTTGAACACTGAAGAAAATAAAACCCTCAATTCACTTCTAATATAGTTAATGACAGTGTTTCCTGTCCGTTGCTACTGCTTATCTAGCTCTAACTATGCAGAATGCCAGGTTTTCAACATTTTCAGTCCAGGTGTTTGTGTACCAAAGACGATACACTCAAACGAAACCTATACATGTGAGAACATATCAACAGCCAAAACTGATGAGCTTGAAGAACAATGCGTAATTAACTTGCAATGGAAGCATGCAGTTTCCTCAAAAATAAATATTGGTTATTGTCACAGGATGACAGGCGGCAAGGTAGGGAGACTCGGAGACAGACGGCAGGTGAAAGCGCTACAGCGCGTATTTATTAAACAAAACACAACAAAATAAACAGTTTAAACAAAAACAGATCTCACACATACAAAGAACACCTCTACACTCTCCAGAATCCTAACACCAACTAAACCTGTGCTCGCAGTGCTCCCTTATATACACACCTGTGCAGCAATTTACACCCACTTAATCAATTAAACCCTCCACCACATTCTCACATGCTTTTAAAGTGCAAGTGAATTAACCCTTTAATTACCCACCACCACTACAAAACACACATATACACCCACACTATAAACATAGGGCAGTACCCTCATTCTGCCACAGTTATTTATAGTCTGCGCTTATGGACTGCCCTCTTCAATTGAAACCACAGGTTTTCAATGGGGTTCAAGTCCGGAGACTGAGATGGCCATTGCAAAATGTTGATTTTGTGGTCAATTAACCATTTCTTTGTGGATTTTGATGTGTGCTTGGGGGCATTGTCTTGCTGGAAGATCCACTTGCGGCCAAGTTTCAGCCTACTGGCAGAGGCAACCAAGTTTTTGGCTAAAATGTCCTGGTACTGGGTAGAGTTCATGATGCCGTTGACCTTAACAAGGGCCCCAGTACCAGTGGAAGCAAAACAGCCCCATAACATCAAAGATCCACCACCATATTTTACAGTAGGTATGAGGTTCTTTTCTGCACACGCATCCTTCTTTCGACGCCAAACCCACCGCTGGTGTGCGTGGCCAAAGAGCTTTATTTTCGTCTCATCTGACCATAGCACCCGGTTCCAATCAAAGTGCCAATGCCGTTTAGCAAACTCCATGTGCTTACGTTTGTTGGTTGCTCTCAATAAAGGCTTTTTTCTGGCAACCCTTCCAAATAGCCTATTGGCATGGAGGTGGTGTCTAATTGTAGATCTGGAGACTTGGTGACCCCAAGATGCAACCAAGTTCGGTAATTCTCCAACTGTGGCCCTTGGATTTCCCTTTGCCTCCCGAACCATCTGCCTCACTGTGCATGGGGGCAAGATACACTTGCGTCCTCTACCAGGCAAGTTTACCACTGTTCCAGTGGTTTTGAACTTCTTAATTATTGCCCTAATAGTGGTAAGTGGTATATTTAGTTTTTTAGCTATTGTTTTGTACCCATTGCCTGATTTATGAAGGTCAACAACCATTTGTCTCCTTTCATTTGTGAGTTCTTTGCCTTTCCCCATGGTAATGGATGACAAATGGATTTCATATTCGTGTTACCTCATTTTTACACCCCAGTGAAACAGGAAGCCTTTGAAGGCCACAATACAGTTTCTTAAGACTGAAATGAACTTAAAGAAGTAGAATGTTAATGCAGATTTAATTTTGTTTGATTTTATGTATAAGAATCTTTAGGGGTGCCAATAATTCTGACACCTATCTTTTTAAGAAAAAAATGTTATTACTTGTTAATAAAAAAACTTTTTCTCTGAGCAATTGTATTAGAATAAAATAATATGGTTTTCCCATATATTTGAGCATAAAATATAGCTCATCACCTGTGTTGTTTATTTTATACAGCCTTTTTTGCTCATCTTTATCAAGGGTGCCAATAATTTTGGAGGTGACTGTATATATATATATTGTAGCGTTTCATTGACAGCCAGAAAACAGGCGAGACAGACACGTTGGTTTCTCATTCCAAAAGCTTTATTCAGCACCGTTTTCCCTCAGTCACACACACAGTTCACAGCTCCCTGTCAGCTACTCCGGAACCATGGCAACCATGACACAACAACAACAAGGCACCACAGCGCTTCTTATAACTCCAGCCCCGCCCCTTTATTCAAAGCTAACACATCCCATAGGTCCTCAGCCGCACACTTCAGGCCAATGGGAACACACTGAACACGTGAACACACAGACTCACAGACCATGTACTACACGACTGATACAGTAGGAAGGGCCAGTCACAGGGAAGACACAGACCATGTACTACATGACAGATACAGCAGGAAGGGCCAATCACAGGGAAGACACAGAACATGCCCCCACGCGCAGGCTAGGATCACACAACAACAGAGACAGAGTTAAACATGGCGGGAAATACAGAGGTGGAAGGGAACACAATTACAAACAACGGGAACGACATAAAAAACACGTAGCACGTAAACACACATACACAGACGTACAGTACAACACAAATGCACAGATTGTTACAATATATATATATATATATATATGCCACTGTCTTTCCCTTTCTCAATGGTTCGTCAATAGTTTTCCACTATAACCATCAACTCCAGTCAATATTTGTATAATAAAAGTTGGATGGATTACACCCTATGGCCACTGTACTTCATTCATTTCTATATTATTTTAAAATAAGTATCTTTTTTCCCATTTCTGTATCATTTTGTTATTCATGCCATTGCCATACAAACAGGTATTTGTCATGACCATTAGCTACCGATTAGGATTTTTTTCTTTTTTTATCACCACTTGTCTGCAGGGATTAGAGTTATTAAAATTGTGGCTGTCAAAACTAGGTTTTTCCTGTCTGTGAAGTAATGTACAATCACTGGCAACATAACATACTAAAAAATGAGTTGGAGGCTGTAGCATTTTTTTTTTGTTTTGTTTTGTTTTAAGTTGTTTTCTGGTTTTCTTCAATAAGGCATTGTCTTTAACAATACAAAGCAGAGATGGAATCTCAAATACTGAACACATCAGGAGTCTGCTGGAAATGAATTCGGAATGCTGGCACCTCCTGAGGGAAAGGCCTCTTTCTGAGGACTAAGACAATGCACTCCAAACCTCTTCAGAAGGGCCTGGCTCTTCCTTTCTACACTGTGTGCTCCCCTCCAGGGCCCAGGCTAACCCCTTCCACTGTCTCTTTGTCCTGCCCCAGACTAAGGCTCTTTGTGTGCATGGTTTTTTTTTTTTTTTTTTTATACCAACATGCTTTAATGACAGTGTTTAAAACTGTACTTGGTTAAACAAAAACATTGCTGTATGACCAGCTTTGGAAAAAAGCTTGATTAGCACTTTCTACATAACATACTGATCAAGTGAAAATATAATATGCTGCCAGTAATGGCTCATTAAGGCTTAAATAAATCCCATCCATTAGAGTGCTGGTGAGAGCAGGAGTGCAGGCTTTTCATTTGATTGTCGTCTATAATAGAATAATGTTTGCTCAATATGTATTTTTTTTAAATCTCACTTAAGTAACCAGAAAGCAACCAATACATGTTTTATCTATGTCTTATACTGCACATGGTAAGATCATACAAATGATCATGTCAGATATTGAAAACCGCTCGTGGAGTTGTCTCAGAAAATATGTACAGATAAAGGAGTTTTACGATGGTTTGTTTTTATTCTGTAACCTGTCACAATATAAGATGACCCGTAAATCGTCATGAAGGAGGGTTGTGGGTTCAATCCCCAGTGGAGGACACTGCTGCTGTACCCTTGAGCAAGGTACTTTACCTAGATTGCTCCAGTAAAAACCCAACTGTATAAATGGGTAATTGTATGTAAAAATAATGTGATATCTTGTAACAATTGTAAGTCGCCCTGGATAAGGGCGTCGGCTAAGAAATAAATAATAACAATAATAATAATAACAGTTACCCATGAGCATGCCATTGAAGGATTGTCATTTAACACTATGCTAATACGCTGTTAAACATTGATTTACCTGGAGAGGATGTCAGAAATGCAGCAGCTTTTCTCATGATAATGTAAATGTGCCTTAAAGAACATAAAATAAACAGAGATTTACCTGGATTTGCATTCTCAATCCACACATTTTTGGCACTGCAGAAGAGCACAGGGAAAAGGGTAAAAACAACTCACATGGAACCAATTGGTGCTAATGGCTAATTCATATAAATAAACAATAATACACTTGCTGCAGATCAAAGGGATTCACGATTTTGATCTACTATTAATTGTTGAAAATGTATATACATTTTGATAAGATCATCCTGTTTTGTTTTATATATTTGATGCTTCCCCTTTGTGAACCATGTGTATTCCTGGGCTCAGAAAAAGGAATATAGAGGGCCACCACTTTTTTTTCTACCCAATTTGAAATGCCCATTTCAAATGTTGCCTCACCACTGCAAGCCACGTTCCGATCAGGAGAACTGAAGGAGAGGGCCACCTCTTTCACCCAAGTGGCAGTGTTTTTACTAGATGAGCCACACAAAAAAACAAACATGCAAAAAACTATTTTAATAAACAGTGCGCTTGCTAATAATATACCCATGAACCTCCATCAGATATTATATTAGATGGAAGAACAGATACAAAAAAAGAAGTTTCGATTATGAATCCAATCAGTTGTAACAGCCACAGCTGGGTACGATCAAATATTAGATAGCATCGTCGTTTTATCACTGGCCTGAGTACACGATGTTATCAGGGTTTGACTGGAACTATCTTTAGCAACAGCAGCAATGTTTGCATTACAAGCTCAATAATGTTTTAATGTGATGTTTAATGACAACACGACCCTGCAATGATTGCTTGTTTTTATAGCAGTGTGTTTGTTGTATTTTAATACACAGCGTCCACACCTGAGATAAAAAAAGGAAACAATGATCCCCAGTAGATCTACTATATAATATTGTTACAAAAGAAGTACTACAAAAGACATAATAAGCATAATTGTACCTTCGTGTTGAGCAGTGAAACCAAAAGCATGATGTAAAATTAGAGATAATGTATTTAATGATATCATTTGTATCCGCAATAATAATAATTCAGTGTATTCAATTTAACAGCCATCAAACTCGGATATAAAAAGGAAATGTTGGTTTTCACCACAAAGCCCCAGTGCCTCTTCTTCCCTTTTATAACAAATGTTATCTGGGCTTTTAAAGACACTTCTATTATTTCAAAGCCCGACATAATTCATCCTTGTCATAGAAATGGATACGCATATGTGCCAAATGTATGGCCAACACCCTATCAATATTGTGTGATCTGATGATTCATTTAACAGCTAGCTGCATTAGCTGCTTTTGTTTAGTCAAGGCTGGAGGTCCACTTACTATATATATATAGGGATTGATTGTCAAACGATTTCTAATGAACTGCAGTAGCATTTTTGAGGTTTTCACAAATTTTAGGAATGGGAATTAGAAGGCACGATTGCATGGAATTATATTACCTTACACAATGATGTGTGACTATAAGGAACTATATTAACTTACACAACGCTTTACTTGAGAGGACATATAGGCGTTAATAGCAGAACTATGGCAAGAGTACTTTGATAAACTGTGGTAATATCATAGGACAGTGCAGTGAAGCATAGTGGTAACCAGGGTAAACAGGTAACTATGGTAACTTTCCACCTTCCTGTTCTGATTAGTGTTCCTCACATGGGTAGCTCATATTCAAGTACTGTATAAGAATCCCAGCTTGGTCCTGATTGAGAAATCCAGAATGGATAGAGGGTATTGATATTTTTAAAACATTGAATTATTTTAAGGGAGTTCACTTCAAATATTTACACAGCCATGCCCTTTACGATTCAAGTCTTGTTTTTAGTGGTGGCTTGTCATACTCAATTATAAGACCAATCAAGTTCATGCAGATAGAGAAAAAAAACAATAGTACATAACCTACTTTTCTGCATTAATAACATCTGTAATTCTTCTTATTCTTACATATTTAACCTAATGCTGTGGTAAACATCACTCCCAAGGTTTAGCGCTGCAGTTTCTAGTGTGGCTACTATTAATACAGTGAGAAAATTGATTTTAAATCCTCTAAGGCTATGTGGATATTTTAAACACCATGCAAAATTAAGCGTCAAGTCATCTATATAATATATAAATGCAGTGGACCACAAATGTGAAGACATTGAACATTTGTATTCATGTTAAATAAATACATTTAAGAAAGAATAAATATTAGTTTAATTAAATAGGACAGTCAAATAGATGTTGCTGTTCTTGAGTTTGTATTTCAGATGGGCCATTAATAACCTTTTAATCTATTTGTATTTTAAAAGAGAGAACCAAACAATTAAGTATTATGTTTCAAGTTAACGTGTTTTGTAACATTAACATGTTTTTCTCCTTTAAAAAAAATAGCAGTTGAAGAATGGCAACTCTTCTTAACATTCTGTGGGCACATGTGCTTAATGCACCAGCAGAATGTTCAACAAACACTAATTCCTGAAGTGTATAACTAAGCATGTTGAAGGTCACATACAGAATAGTGCATATATTGTCTTGCAAATGCTACACAAAGCATTGTAGTCTTGATATATTTTTAAAACCTGTTTTTTTTAGCAATTGCCATGACATATCCTACATTTGCAGCTGATTTATTTAGGCTAAGCATGTGTAAATGTTGGCACGTTTACTTTTCTTTAGCCTGGAAATGATTGATTACTGATCCAAATCACTACCTCAATGTGCACGTGATTACACTTAGAAGTATTTGACACATTATTTTGGCTTTTGCTACAGAACCATAACATTCTCATGAAACACAGTTTTATTTAAAACTACAAAGATAAAATAGACTTCAAGGATATACAAGTATTAGTTTTATTATAAAAATATACATTTAAGCAATTCTACCGATTTAAAGATAAGCAGTTCCAGGTTACATGTTACCTAACAAGTTTGTTTAAAAAGTTAGCTGGATGGGTCCATCAAGCCATTTATTTTTCTTCTCAAATTACTTGTTTACATTTTCAATTCATATAATTTCATAGTTTTGATTCCCTCTTGACCTGGGGGCTTGTAACTGAATCCTGAGATCTGGCTCATGGCCCAGAAAAATGCAGAAAACTGTTTACATTAGCAACAAGCTTCAGGCCTTTGATAAAACTTTATAACTGAACTGAAGTACCCTGGCTTTCCCATATACTCTCCATCCTCTTCAAATCCCTTGCCATTATAACAGATGTTTGGATTACTCTTCTGTAAACTATGTCAGAATTTCAATCTCTGCTATCGGTTTATTATTCTCCAAGGGTGATGTTACTAATGTTCTCATATAAGGATATTGCTATTCCTGCGGATTCTAGTTTCACATACATTTCAAGATAGTGCAGTATTTTAATAGTTCTGAACCAAGTTTTGATAAAAAAAATAAAAATAAAATGTTAATACCTTTTAACTAAGACAATGGTATAACCTTTATCCAGTGCTTCAGTGCCGTGCATTGCATGAGGTATGTTTGTTTGCTTAACAAAGGCTTCAACTCAAGCAAGTAGAAAAGCGTGCCTTAGATTCTTGTATGAATAAACAGCTTGAATGCCGATACCTAGGAGTTCATCTTTTTATTTATTCTAATCAACAACATTCCATCCAGAAGCCCTTAAACCAAAGAGAACGTTCTCTACAATATGTCGGAATTCAGTGCTACTAAAAGCAATGTTCACCTTCATCAGTTGTATTGTCTAGTTTAAATTGATAAGTCACTTACACAGCCTTTTGTTGTTTATTTTAGTTGGAAGGCTGGATTGGAATAGCTGGGAGAGACAGCAGATTGTCAATAGGATAAAAAGGCTTTTGCTTTTGTTGCTGGTCTGATGTCATTCTGCAGCAACTACACTTATAATTTTGCTGAGAGTGTAAATCTCACACTCAGAATGTCAATGGCATAGCATTCTGTGGGTTCTGTTCTGATGAAATGAGTGCAATTGCAAACACAGTGGTTAAAGTCAATCGCCCCTCGCCCCGCAGGGAGTGGCTTCTCCAAAGGTGTGAACCTGATGAAATTAAAAACCCAGCGCAAGCGCGTTTAGTGGTGCACTGACAGCGCCCAGCCAATCAATGCTGAGTAGGCTGGGGAATCTGCTATCCAACCACAGTCAGGCAACAATCCCTTTAAGAGACAGAATGCTTGGTCATCGCACTCCGATTTTGAATGTAGAAGTGGCGATCATGTCGAGCGGCAGTAGCACAGAGCAAGAAAAAACAGCGCAAGTGTGACAGGCTGGCTCGCAGTGGTGAGGTGTGGTGACATCACGGACCAGGAAGTAACTGAAACCAAAACAATGGATGGGCGGGTGAAGCTGAATGCAACTGCATTCAGCGTATTTAATAAATAAACAAACAAAAGATTTAAACAAAACAGAAAACAGAAACCAAAGGGCACGAGGGCCAAACAAATAAACAGACAAACAACTAAGTGTCGTGCTGGCTAATCCAGCACGTTTTAGCAATTGTATTGTCTCCTTGCTCTCTCCGCTCTCTGTACTCTCCTCTGTACACTCAACCCCTGCAGAACGGACAGCTGCAGCTTCTTATACTCTGGCCGAGGGGTTAACTAGTTGTTAATTATCTTATTAACCCTCGGCCAGAGTCTGCACGCGTTTGGTAAGGATGCATGACTGTCAGCTACTTAAATAATCAGTAGCGAATATGTAAACCATGCTTCATGACACATTGATGTGTTGTATATATATATTAGCATTAGATGTAGTCTTTTCTAGCAAAGAACACCAAATTGTGACTGTAATTAAATAATAGAATTGGTGGGCCTATATAGTATAACAGCCTTTTTTTCGTTATGTGGGATTTAATTTCAATTCAGTGTCAAGCTATCCAGGTACTTATTACAACTCATTAAGTACTCAGTGGCATGTGCTAATCTTGAGTAAATCAGCATCATTTATTTTAAACCTCCACTCAATAATCTGTTTGGAATTAAAGTAATTGCAAAAATCCTTAAAACTTTGAGTCTGCTGATTTATATATAAACTGGATATCTATATTAGCTCAGGCTGTATTTTGCAATTGGGATAGAAAGGGTCAGCTTCAGAAGTGATGAATGCATTTTTGCTGAAAGCTGTTCTGAACGTCCTTGAGTTTAATCAAAACTATTTGTTTTTAGTCAGCTTTGCTGTTGTCTCTTTGCTCTTGTCCACTGATGGCTTGACATTAATGACATCATAAATCATGTGAAGTGGCGGTTTCGGGTTGGTAGTATCTGAAGTGTTTAAGATGTCCGGGGCCTCAGAGGAATGCGTGATTATGGATGGTGTTAGCCGAGGCGGTCTCTAATATTACACACACACACAGAAAAATTAATAAATAAAAGCAAATGCAATATGAAGGTGTACAGCTTGTGATGAATCTTTAGGGGATCAGTAAAATTCAGGACAACTCTTGCGATTTGAAACAGCAAAATTTTTCATTAAAATAAAAATCCTGGTACCTGGCGCTTCCTTGAAGTTGTGATTGCCCTCTCTCAGCTGGCGCAGAGAGATAGGCAGGGAGGCAGTTTGACTGCCAACCCCCTGGCCAGGCCGAAAATGAGGGGGAGGTAAACTCAGAGGCACTGAAAGGAAGAGAGGTAGGTTTACATTTACCTGGCTTGAATACTGTGATGGTGAGCCACCCCATGGCCTGCGGGGTCACTTTGCACACCCTAATTGCCATTGATTGAAGGTTGACATGAATGTCAGGATTACCTCCTTAGTGACAGACCTGAAACTTTGCTTAGCTTTACATTATAATAGTCATATTTAAAAAAAAAACCTTTAATGGACAAGTGAATTAGGGTTGGTTCATACTTCTGTCGCAGATGAATAAGATATGTAAGGGGCAGACAGCTGTAAAAGCTGTGCAGCTTCACTATTTGCTGTATGAAGGACGCATCATGTCGCATCCCTTTTGACCGCGTAGCTGTTGTTCATGCTTTAATACAGACTGCATTCGCGTAATTGGAAAAATGTACATTTTAGGAGATGTGTTGAGTTTGTACCTCTTATACAAGATGTTTAAAAAAATCAAAAGCGGCGGTGTTGGTATAGGCATCCTCTCAACCAACAGTGAATCCGAAAGGAAGCATTTTATACATTAGAGAAATGCAGGTAAGACATTTTTACAATGACAGGGTGAAAGGTTTTACGATCTGTTAAACAGGACATTCTCTCCAGTCCTTTTCTATTTTTTTCTGAATAATACACACCAACGCTGTTTCTATTATTTGGATATCTCTTTATTGTTTAAGTGAGGGGTTATATAAAAGTGGATGTTTACAAACTTCTATTAAAAATTCCTCGAAGTCTTACTCCATGATGGTTACCAGAGTACGACCATGCCGCATATGTTGACATTTTTCAACATCATCCGACCTCATGTGATTTCAGGTTGCAGATGCATGAGAAAAGGCTGTACGACTTTCCAAAAAAAGTGTGTGGATGATGTAATTCCGACCAGTCACACAGGGTCAGAGACCCTTGACTCTGACCAGAAAATATGTCTGAAGTATGGACCAACCTTTAGTATTCAAACGTGCACCTGCAAGCCTTATGGTGTAATTAACAGGACTTCATGTGGCCTACTTGTTGGATGTATTTCAGTTTCTGCTCCTCAAATCTCTAAATAGATTGAAGAAATAGTTCACATATTGTAGAAGTTCTTATATTTTTTTATGCAAGCAATTCCTTGACACCACAAGCATATTTAACTGAACACGACAGAATTTAAGTTGAAACGTTACTTGTTGATAATTCCAAGTCTTTACAATCTTAAAGGTTTAGTACAGTAAAATAGCATTGTACATTTTCAGGTGCTTTACCATGGCAAAAAACAGTTCTTTATACCCTCGGAATGTGCAGAATATTTCCCTTTTATTTGTTTAATAGCCCATGATATGTGATTGTGCACTGTATAACTGCCATGTGTAATACAGTCACCAGCACATTTTACATTTGGGGCTGAGCAAGCCTGGGTAATGTGGGATTTCTGTAATTATGCCTGGACAAAAATGACCACTAGTTTTGACCTTTTCTATTGCATATCTTTTTTCATAGCATACTATTGCATATGTATATCAAACTTGCTATTTAAGTGGAAATAACTTTCTGTTACCTCTGGCTCTCAATTAGTCCTTCAGATTGTTCTAAACAATAGCCCCCTGTTAAACCACTTCCTTATTGGTCTGTGCAGCACACCAATTCCATATACAAAGTCTACTTCATACAAAAGTGTATGACATTGACCTAATTCTGCTAGCTAAGCTATGGTTTCCGTTTCTGTGATTTGCATTGGTTGCAGCGCTCAACTCTGGCTTGCAGTCGTGTTTACTGTGTTACAGAATCATATTTAGGAGAAGTTGTGTTGGCTCAAGTGGAGCAGAGAAGAGCCTCCCTTGACTCGTGAACTCTGAAGCCACAAACAACACCAGCAGCCAAAAGTATGCACTGCCATGCTTATTGAATTTACTAACATACATGTGTCTTTATTTATTTCTCAGCAGAATTCCATGTGTAAGCATGCAGTCAAAGAACAGCAGCATACTCTGTGATTACAATTGTTTACACAGTGCAGGGTATTTCAGGTCACCTTTATGCATGTGGTAAAATACAGTATGTACAGCATGTGAACAGAAACACAAAATATACACTAGCAGCTTCAACTCCATTGGATTATCAGGAATACCTTGATTAACACAGGAAAAAAGGTCTTCAAAAAGACTATACAGAAAACTCAAAGGCAATGGAGCTGTTCATTATACCATCACAATGGTAACCAATGGCAACATGTTATCACTGATCAATATTGTTATCTCAACTCCATTTTGATAATATGATTCATCAAATACAATGTATCTCCATATGAGTGGCATGAAACATGTTATCCAACTCTTTACAACATACAAAATCACATTTTCTGTGGCTTACCCAGCCAGTGCACATCACTATAATGCAGCAGGACACTCATTCTAATCATATCATATGGTTTATTTTTTATTTCTTTTCAGTATAACTAAAAACTGTCTGAATGTCAAAAATAGTAAAGTAAATTAATAAATAAAATACTTTAGATGTGTAGGGTTTTATATTCGTACATATAACCCAACCCTAACTCTTATAAACACATATAGTAGCTGTTTTAATAATGTAAACTGTCCAGGATATGAAGGTTTATTAACTGAAAGTACTGCTCATGGTCTGCATTTCTTCCCCTTCTATGGCGACATTCTTAAATTTTTTTTTGTTGTTTTACTAATGTAGGTGTGAACGGATGTGCCTTCCTATGTCTGGTAGTTTGAGTGACATATTTAGCAGGGATTCAAAACAAGCTATTTAGTTTTGCCTTAGTCGTCTCCATTTTGAGTCATGGTAATTACTTACATGTTCTCCTTCTAGGATGACATAGATTGCTGTTTATTTTTCTTTCAGTATACATTTGTTAAAAAACAAAAAACAAAACACATTGTCAAAAAACGATGCATGTCTTTTGACGATATTAAACTGTCTTCTGGTATATTCCTTGTATTTTGTTGGTGTTTTGAGAACTGGATGCAGGTATTTTTCAAACACAGTGTTTTATCACACAAATATGAAAGACTATAGTGGAAATGCATTGGCAAGCACAGTGTACAGAGTTGTCGTCACGGACATGACAAAGAAGTGACAGGAAGTGACAACATCTAGAATGAAGACCTTAGTCCCGCTGAATGATTTCAATCAGTTGGGGAGATTGAGCAAGTGACAGATCTGGGAACAAATGAACACAACAGGTACATGCTGAAAAGAAGATTGTATGCACTCTTTTCAAAGGTTCAAGAACAGATATCATTATACTATATCTCTGTTGTCAGCTGTGAACAAGAAAAAAGAGAATATCTATCTATCTATCTGTCTATATCTATCTATCTGTCTAAGCATTTTCAAAAGCAGAACAACACCTGTCAAACACAGCAGGTATTTTTTTAAGGCAGTTAAAGCAAATTAGGTTGTCTGTTTCTGGTTTTAGAAGGTGGTTTTGTACGTTGAAATATTTTTTTTTTTACATTTCTATCTATCTATATATCTATCTGTCTTTCTATCTAATATACATATAGTTATGTACATCTGATATACGTCACAACACAGCCAGTGTAGCATAACCTGTACATTAGCATTAAAGCATTGGCCCCTGCTGGCAGATGTAATTTAATGTGCAGCATGCCTCGCCTAATTCAATCAGGTCCCTGCATCCCCTTCTTTTATATTCCAATTTGATTCGTGTGCTAAAGCCATCAAGATTCCCAGGATGAAAATGAATGCTTGTATTAATCCAGAAATTTCCATTTAAAACGCAGCATCGACTTGATTAATAAGGTTTGATGCTGAATAATTATATGGCAAACATGGCTGGATATAGGAAAACCACAGATGTGACCACTGGGAAAGGCCTTATGGGAAAAGGGGGTCAAAGGGAAGCATTGGCCATGACTGAGGTGATGAATTCTTTAGCTGTTCTCTTATGCAATTAACAAGCACTGCTTCTATTAATTTGCTGCCCCTAGAGGCGTGACTGGTCAGATGTCTCAGGGCCAAGGGTCATTGGGGCAGAGCAAGGGTCAACTGAACAGCAGCTCTGAAGCAAAATGGGAAAATGGACAAAATCCAAATTAAATTGAAATGCCTCTGCTTTTGATGTTTGGCAGCATCTATTAAATATTAAAGATCTGTATTCGGCATAAAAGGAAACATTCTATCCAAATGTAATTGGAAGTAATCAATCTAGGGCCGCAGTGTTTGAGCATTCAATAAAAGAAAATCAATGCAGTCCACTGTAAGGGAGGACAAACAATGCCCGTTTTCTTACTAAAGGGATTATAGGTTAACATGCATTCAGTGTAGATATTGTAAAGCAATGGGAAGTGGTATAATATCAAACCAGCAATCCATCACCATCCGTTACACGTGTTGCATTGATCGTAGACACATTGACTTATTATTTTAGGGTTTGCTTATTTATTCATTTAGTTCATGTGCATCGGCAGTGGTAGTTTTGCTGTTTACTTCAAATGTGTAACATGTAATGGATTCTTTGAAGAAGGCATTTCATTCCTGTTACCTTTAATGTGCTTTGCACATACATACTGTATTCCTTCAAATATAAGACACGCTTTTTAAACCAATTCCTTCTTCTCCAAACTGGCCTGTGTCTTAAATTCGACTGCAGTGATGTGTGTATTAAAATCGCCAACAAAAGACGTGACTGCCCGAGTACACACACAGGAAAGTGACTGATTGCCCGAGAAAAGGCGAACAAAAACGTTACTGCACGATCCCGAGTCATCCATGACATACAGGCAGCCATTTAAAGGCATGTTGATTTAACAATATACAATATGCTTTACCAATATGCCCAATAGATGAGTTTATAGCATTTCATTGCAAAAAAAGAGTATTCCTCTGTATAAATGGCTCTTATATGCGTAATTGAGGTTGTATCTTTGTAAATGCATCTTTATTTGATGTTTTATTTTTTCCTCAAAATCTGGGTAGGAAATTTGTGCTGCATCTTAAATTTGAGGGCATTTTAAATTTGATGGAATACGGTACTTATGGATTTTAGAAAGTCAGTTAATGTATTTATATTATGAAGGTAGGACTGCAGTTTTGTGATAAAGCAAAAACCAAAAATGAGTATTGTATCATCCCCACTTATGCATTGATGTATGTACATACATGTGCTTGTGTCATAGCACCTTCACCACATACTTCTGTGAACCCTAAGCTAAAACATGATTCTTGGAAAAAAAAAAAATGAGGACAATTGGTTTCATTTTTCATAGGAGTGTTGACTTTGGATAGTTTTGTAACAACTGCCTGCAATACATTTCATTGCAATCATTCTTTGCTGAGAAATCAATGATGTTGAGAGACCGAATTCGTCCACAGTTTGCAACTGGCAGATTCATCTGTCCATAGTTTGTATTAGGCATGTGTGAGAACATTACAACGTACTGCCTACTTTTCATTTCTAATGCTATAATCAGTTGTGTTGATGGCCTTCATAGAGCTATTTTAGAAAAAGAAAAAAACTTCTGTAAACTTCAAAGAAAGCAAGTGGTCTCAAGGTTTATTGGTACAAAACAGCGAGAGTTGTCAAAAGGAACATTATTTTGATGCAGCCTTGCTCCCCATCAGGGGAAAGGATCTCTTTTATGCTTGAGGGAAAACTATCCCACATGTTTAAAAACATTGCTGATACTCTGGAGATTGCGTTTCGTGGCAGCCCTGTGCAACTTCAAAACATGTCATTGTTAAACTGTTTACAGGGGGAAATTAAGCCTGACACCATTTTCTTTATAAAAGCGCAGTTTAGATTTGCCCAGCCCCTCCGATTACTGGAAACCCAAAGTCTGTGTCATTGTTTAATGGAAACTGAGTATCTCAGAAAGGGTTAAAGTGGCTAATAGTCACACATATGTTCCTCAGCAATTAACCAATCTCTCGGCTCTTCAAGGGCTACTGATTAAGAAATGATGTGATCCGAAAAAAACATGCAAATACATTTTTATCTTTTGCAAGAGGGGTGTCTGAAGATAATTTTAAAGAGGGATTAATTATCATACAGCCATGTGTTTAAAGCTAGCCTGTTAGTAGTGACCAATATGCAATCCTACCAAGTGAAAGAAATGCAAAACCTTATTGTTTTAAGTCTCTGAAAACTAGAAACATATGCTGTACACATCTGAGTCAAACTCGGGTTCCCCTGTCATAGTTAACGCTACAGATGAATGGCATTCAAGGGTTCAGTAACACTTATTCCATCTGCCACTGTTGAACTTCAATTCATTATTTTCACAGAATGAAACAACATTGTTGCTGTGTAAGGGACATGGTGGTAGTATCGATCGCACTTCTACAGAGTCCCCTCTTAGGATGCAGAGTGCAGTCAAACATGCACAAGCATCATTCAGCTCCCCTGCTTCTGTCATGTGTTCCTTGTACCTCAAACTAAAGCAGCCTTAAGACAAGGGAAAATGCCTCTTTAGTTGAAGGCAGACAAGGCTGTAAGCTGGGCTCAAGGGGCTTATGCAGATGTGGTGACCTTTCTTCCAGAGACCAGATTTTACACTCAAATTGCCATTAGAGCTCTCTGTTCCCTAGAGGTTCACAGTCCACTTGTATGTTTCCCCCTGCCAGGGTTAAAAGTCAAAATGGCACTATGCCCGCATTGCATGCTAAATGGAGTGGAACACATGTAAACTGCAGAACAGACTTCTCAAAGGGAAGGTGTTACACCGGGGGAAGTGAGGACTCATGCAACTCTACAACACGTGTGCAAACATCACACAGGTTATACAGTGCAATCCCTTTCAAGAAAGAAGGAAGACTTCTGGGATTTACTTTTAGGTTATTTGTTTGTCCAGTACACCTTTGGGTCCTATTTTTAATGTAGAGGCAAATCAGAGGATTAAAAAAATATTGATATTTTATTGGAAAGAATTCATAATTTAATTACCCATTTTTTAGTTTTATATCATTACAAATGTTTCATTAGTCTCCAAAAATGTGCCTTTGTCTTTGCATTTTATTATAGGAGCCTAATATATTGTGGACTGTGTGTATTTCTTCAACAATGTACTTTGCCTGTTCCTAGAACGATAGATAGGCAATGTATTACTCAGTGATCAATCAGTATGTATGCAGAAGAGGGGTTACAGATTATTTATGTGCTGTGCAGGGTCTGCACTGAACCTTCCTTTGAACAGTCGGAGGTATGAGGTGGATGTCCAGGTGCCATAAGATTGATAGCCACGTGATGGCTCAGTCACGGTCATGGAGATGGTAGCTTCCTGTTTCTACACAAATCCGTATCTATATTGGAAATAATGATCGTTACACATTGTGAAGAGAAACGTCAATGTGTAGACTCCTGCAGCCATTTTGTTTTATTTTTTGTATGAATATTTCAAAGGATATAATGGTCCAGTATGTTAACCTATTCATTATTTGATCACTAATAAATGATGTACCTGTGGTTAAAACAGGTGTTGATCCTTGTTTGAGAGCGGGGATATAGTTTACAGTAAGTTAAAGGATAATGTCTGATGGTTTATCTTTCATATGCATACAGATATGTACATAATGCCAGATAGTAGAAAGGTCTCTCCAATATAAGCAGAGGTATCAACGATCACTAAAGTAAATGCGAAACATATATACAGTATTTTATAGGTATGTATTCCAAGCCAGTTGGTTCATTCATCATAACTAGCAGTAATGAGTTTTTTTATGTGCATGTTGGTTAACAGCCATAGAGTCCAGCTGCTTGGTTAGAAAACTGTATGACTGTCCTTAGATTACAACCAACAGCAGCAACAGCAAATAAATGATGCAGGTAAAGCCATTTGAGCACTTCAGGATTAGTTTTGCCAGGCCCTGTTTCATTGCTGTTTTTATTGCTGAACGATATTTCATGAGCCATCAGATTTACATCTATAAAAACAAGCCAGCTTGGTTCCACAGGCACCACTGCCAATTCAATTGCAGTCAGGTGGATTGTGTGTAAATGCGTGGTGGTAACACTGGGTTAGCATAAAGCAGCCTGCAGACATTTTCTGGAGGTCTGTCGGGAATTATATCAGCCAGCAGAGGAAGATGCATGCTGTCACAACAGTCCTGTCAGGATGGCTGACCCAGAAAGGCATCTGCGTCCACTAACTGAGCCCAGCACTACAAATTACACACAGTGTACTTCCAAATCCCCGGCTCTACCAAACAACCTGGAGGGAGGACACGCATCTCTTCTTTTATCATTTTTTTTTTAAATGTTGTATTTACTGAATGGTGCAATATTGCCAGTGCGAGGAGGCTAGGTGCAAACAGACGGCCATGCACCGCAAGTGAGTCATTTCAAAAGAGCCCAATCAATCATGAGTGCTGCCAGTCTTCTGTGGATTCCCAGGACCAGCTGAGAACTGTTGTGACAGCATGATTGTTTCGCAGCTGATGCAGTGCTAGACTGTAGGAATATACCATGCAGAGGGCTCCTTCAGATCAAGCCCTGGGGTCACTGCAATCTAGGACAGTCCGCAATTATGCATTGCCAGCACACATTTGTACAAAACAGAGATGATTATCCTCGACATTATGTGAAATCCAACTGTACCTATGAGTATAAATACAAAGCATCTTTGCACAAGTGATTGCCAGTAGTTGTTACATAAGCACCGGTGATGGCTTGTACTGATATGTTCTTACCAGTATGTTCTTTGTATATCTAATTAGGCAGATTTATTGTTTTTATTATGTGTAGTCTGTAGAAAAGTAAATTCCAGTTTGCATGTGTGTTTGACTGTATAAATGAATACTGGTCAGAATGACATGCTACTCTGCCAATTGCTTTTGTTTGTTCTTTTGTTTGTTTGCTTTTTTTTTTTTTTTTGTAAACTTACAGCACCATTGCCACTTTTGTGCTTGTGTGACAAAACCTTGTATATTAGTATTCAAAAGGGACAAGTGATTTTGTCATGTGAAAAAAATACGGTGCAAAAACCTTGCCTTAAAACATGACATCTTGTAAAAAATAAAAATAAAAAAAGATTTAAGGGTTTTGAAGAAAAGAATAGTGACCATGTATTCATCCTTTCATTCAGTCATTCAGTTGTTTATAATTATTACACTATGTAACACAATTTTTGTTCCTGGGTAGTAATTGTTATTTCCTAATTGCTTATGCCTCAAAAGTATAGAAAATGGCTATTATTCCCCACAAACTTTGCTTTTGTGACCAGGACAGTAATATTTTGAAATTTACCTATTTCCAATGAGAAAATGGGCAAATTTGTGTCTTTTCGTTCACATAAAGTCAGAAAAAAACAACATATGAATCCAAATTAACATGTATTTATACTAAAGTAATACAAAAATGACTACAAAAGATTTAGAAGTGAGTAGTTTTTCGAGATTTACGATTATACTGTAAATCACTTTCACGAATCAGCCCCCAAATGTAGTCTCCCATCATGTTCTCGTTATACTGTCCTTGGTAGCGGCATTCAAAGTCCAGTATATCCTGGTGGAAGCGCTCGCCTTGCTCCTCCTAGTACGCTCCCATGTTCTCCTTGAATTTATCAAGATGAGCATCAAGGATATGGACTTTGAGGGACATCCTACAGCCCATTGTGCCGTAGTTCTTCACCAGAGTCTCAACCAGCTCCACATAGTTTTCGGCCTTGTGATTGCCCAGGAAGCCCCGAACCACTGCGACAAAGCTGTTCCAAGCCGCTTTCTCCTTACTAGTGAGCTTCTTGGGGAATTCATTGCACTCCAGGACCTTCTTTATCTGTGGTCCGAGGAAGACACCGGCTTTGACCTTTGCCTCAGACAGCTTAGGGAAGAAGTCTTGAAGGTACTTGAAGGCTGCCGACTCCTTATCTAGAGCTCTGACAAATGGTTTCATAAGGCCCAATTTGATGTGCAGTGGTGGCATCAGCACCTTCCGGGGGTCCACCAGTGGCTCCCACTTGACGTTGTTCCTCCCCACAGAAAACTCGGTCCGCTGTGGCCAGTCCCGCCTGTGGTAGTGCGCCTTGGTGTCCCTGCTGTCCCAAAGGCAAAGATAGCAGGGAAACTTGGTAAAACCGCCTTGGAGACCCATCAGGAATGCCACCATTTTGAAGTCTCCTATGAACTCCCAGCCGTACTCATCATACTTCAAGGCGTCCAGCAAGGTCTTGATGCTGTTGTAATCCTCTTTGAGGTGCACCGAGTGAGCCAGGGGAAGAGACGGGTACTTGTTACCATTATGGAGCAGCACGGCTTTGAGGCTCCTGGATGAGCTGTCAATGAAGAGGCGCCACTCATTCTGGTTACAGGCGATTCCGATTGCCTCGAACAGACTGGTCACATTGTGGCAGAAGCAGAGCCCATGGTTGGTGACGCTTCCTCTGTTCTGCGACTTGCACACTTTCATCCAACAAGTTCCACTGCTAGAGCCTAGACGTCAAAAGCTCGGCATTGGACTTGGTGAGACCAAGATCTCTAATCAAGTCGTTGAGGTCTTTTTGGTTGGGGTAGTATGGGTTTCTCTCCTCAGCTCCACCTCTGAAATTGTCATCTGGATCTACAACGTCTTCCTCGCTCTCTGACTTGCTGCTCTTTTCTAAAGACAGCTGCTCTCTCTCCGGAGGAGTGGGTACGGGGAGCTCATGGCAGTGTGGCACCGGGGCGATGGATGAAGGAAGGTCCGGATACGTGATAGCAGGTGCATTCTTGCCAGTCTGACGTTTGGAAGGGTCCACCATGCAGAAGTAGCAGTTGCTTGAGTGGTCAGTGGGTTCCCGCCAGATTCTTGGGATAGCGAACTTCATGGCTCTCTTTTCCCCTCTGTACCATCCTACAAAAATACATTTATTTCACCCATGACTAATGTGTAAGAGATTCTCGCAACATTTTTCATATATGATATATTTTTTCAATAACATTGAAAATTGTAAAACATTTTAAAATTAAAAACTTTTACAATTTTAAAAATGTGCCGAAATATGCCTTGTAGGCCTCACACATCTTAGCAGATGCTTCCACGGAGTACTTTTTCGCTCTTGTCTTGATAAATTGGCTGCAGACATAGTAAAATGCGTCTGCCGGATGCTTGCAGCCTCTTGATGCCATCTCAGAAAAATGCGGATATGTATCCACTTAGGCAGCTGGAACTAAACTGAACTGGTGGGCTTAAGGCCCCTGTATTTATACTACTATTTATATTACTGGAAAGTTCTAGAAATTCTAGAAGTTACTCCAAGTTTACTCAGCACTGAATCTATCTGGAATGTTCTGGAAAATAGGTAAATTTCAAAATATCACTGTCCTGGTCACAAAAGCAAAGTTTGTGGGGAATAATAGCCATTTTCTATACTTTTGAGGCATAAGCAATTAGGAAATAACACTTACTACCCAGGAACGAAAAAAAAATAAAAATTGTTACACGGTGTTATTATTATTATTATTATTATTATTATTATTATTATTATTATTATTATTATTATTATTATTATTATTTATTAGCAGATGCCCTTATCCAGGGCGACTTACAATTGTTACAAGATATCACATTATTTTTACATACAATTACATGATTTTTTACACTATTTTTAAAATACAATTACCCATTTATACAGTTGGGTTTTTACTGGAGCAATCTAGGTAAAGTACCTTGCTCAAGGGTACAGCAGCAGTGTCCCCCACCTGGGATTGAAACCACAACTCTCCGGTCCAGAGCCCTAACCACTACACTCACACTGCTGCCCTACCATTGTTTAGCATGCTATTCACGTAAAGAGTGTGTTGAATTGCAGCAATGGCCAGTCTTCATTGAAGCTGGTCAGCACAGCTTTGTTACTCTAGGTTAATACTACTTCATCGATTTTGCCATTACTGTAACATGTGCTGGAACCCATATGCCACCGCAAACTGGAAGCTAATAGACAATGCAGCACAAAGAGGCAAATTCTAGTCTCCTTGTGTTCGAACCAAGTACTGTACCTCCCCTGTAGATTAGAATTCTAGGCAGCCTGAGCAAGACTAGGTTAAGACAACCATGATCATGGATCAAAACCTCAACCCTAACCCTGATCTTAACCCTAACTCAATGAAAACTTCAAATACAGATTAAGCTCTTTTTCAGTCATAGGTTATTCAAAGCTGATTCTCTGGTAATAATTAGTATTTACCTGGTACTTTGATTGAAATCAATAAGAGCAAAGGCAAGGGGTAAAGGGTTACTGCTATCAAGGGAGAGTCAACCGATTCTGAATCTTAATAGTGGTACTACGCATACTAATCCTAGCACTGTGTGATTGAAAGGACTTTGTTTTCTTGTTGAATCATAGCACAACACTGTTTTGATCTCTGGAGAACAGCCACAAGTTTAGCAGCCATATGAAGGCAGATCTAATTGATTGATCAATATTTGGTTTATCTTGGCACTCCAATTACCCATTTGTAATCTATACCTATTAGAGAGATGCAGCTCACCCTTCACAGACACACCACCATTCATCACTATATCTGTGGTGCTTTATGTGTCTTACAGCTGCCCTGCCCATCTTCAAATGACCTGCATTGTACTCTTTTTACCTCTACAGACATTGTCTTCTGTTGATTCTGTATGATGAGATATGGTTTTAGGCTGCTCCTCATACACTGTGACCATTTGGAATTGAGTGGTAGAACACCAGTTGGCAGGATTTGTTATGATTCCATATTGTTTGCAAAATGTAAAGCTATGTATAGTTACAGGCAGGGGACTCTAAATGCATCTGCAAATACGATTTATTGATTGACAGGAAAAAAAACAAGCAAGTCAAAGTGCTCCAATAAATGCTTATGACAACATAATAGAGCATGCATACGTAAAAATGTGTTTTAAATGAAAGAGTGCTTGCAATTCTTGTATTGTATCCAAGCTATCTTAGGACTTTAAAATACTCTTTATTTTCTTACACATTGTATTTGATTGGTTGGAAACACCCTCAATAGCATTGTGCATGCTCAAGTGAAAAACTCAAGTGCCCCTGCTATACATGCTGTTAGGAACTACTATGTGCTTGGAGGGCCCATCTTTATAGGAAATGGAATCACACAAACTGATTAACTAGTTGTGTTCAAGTTACACAGAGCAATCATACAGGTATTGTCTGGTGCTCCCACTGATTTGTCTGTCACCTGAAGTGAAACAACAATATTTTTACAATTAATATATATGTCATTATTTTCAGTATTTAGTTGCGGAATATCCAAGCTGTCACATCCCTAGTTACAGGGTAATATAATTGTAATCGTTTAAAAAAAAAAAAAAAAAATCATGTTAAAAACTTCCTAAAGGTAAAAAATGAGTGGACCATGGAATTAACAGAGCAATGCACTGGTAATGATGGAGCCAGTGGCAGGGACTCAGTGCTGCTTCAGTATTATTCACTTGGGTATTCTTAGGTACTCATGAAATGGGGATTATTGCACTGTTATGAGGTTGAGAAGCACCGTATGACAAGACCATTTGTTTAATGTGCAACATCAGCTGTTTAAGGAAGCCTTTTGCCAATAAATAATACAAATGTTCTTCGTGTAGAGTATGTATAGCAATTGGATGCAGTCAGTGATTTTCCAATTCTAAATACAAAGTTGTTAACGGTTATATAGCCAACCCCGAACCTTGTACAATAAAAAGTATTGTTAAAACATTTTGCAATGCCTTATTCTAACACATATTTAAAAACAGTTTTTGTTTTTTTCTTTAGTTTTAACACATTTTTTAAAGGCAATTGTGATAAATCGTGTCTTCAGCAGAACATGCCACTACACACAGAGTACATTGTTGCTGTTTTTGTTTTGCATTGCTTTTTAAAGGAGACTAACTTAAAGCTGGAACACATGGGCATTAAGCTTTTATGCGAGCAGCAATCTGTCCCTTAAAAGCTTGCAGACTCGGTAGGGTTTGAATTTCTTGAGGCAATTTGTTTCAGGTATTAAGAGTCAAGATGAACACATCTATTAAAAGGCTGATGTTATCTATAAATGTAAATGGATCCAACATAATGTGCAGCAGATCACATACTATGATTTTAACAGTTAAGTGCAAGCATATTACAATTGTTAACCCAATCTTGTTTACTGTGTTGGAGTGAATCTTTCGGTCAGGTAGTGTCACAAATTACAAACTTAGGCTCCATACGCTTCAAGATACAGTCACATATCCCATGTAACACAGCTGTAAACAAAGAACCAATTACCAATATTACCAATAACATCAGTTCAACTCAATTAAATAAATACATTCCATGGACCCTGTATTATTGAATCTTGTGTATCGAAGGCCCCCCTGTCTGGATTATCTGGAGATGAAGGACCTGAATGTATGACTTCAGGTCCCATCAGTGACCGCCACGTGTAGGTGTGATGTACCTTTATAAAGGGCTTGTCACTTTCTTCAATCTCTTTGGACGATTTTGTTCTTATGCTAGCAAATCTTCGTTTTCCACCATTTTTTAAAGCTTTTTTTTATTACGTCTCTGTGGGGAAATGCATAAATAAAATAAGAAAATGAGCCTCGGGTAAAACATTGTTATTTAGGCCACAAATTCCATGGAGAAACCAAATAATGCTGGAGATTTAAGATTATTGTGAGTGGGAATCAGGGAAGGAAACAAAAAGTTACAACACAAAGTTTTGGAACAAATCCTGTAGGTCTTGGTCTATGTTAAATAGATGTACTGTTAATTAGAGCCCTGGGAGACAAAGGGTTCTGCAGAGTGGTAGGTTGCTTGCTGGAAGGCATCATGAGGGTAGGCCAGTGGAGCTGGTAGTCAAGTCAGTACCGTGGTAGCAAAGAAATCCTTTGAAGTGCTGTAGGCTTTGGCAGTATGAAATAAAGGCTCTCTTACAATTCTATAAGGTTACCACCCAAAAACCTATGCCTGAGACAGAAAAGAGATTAAAACATGTATTTGTTTTAATCTTTTCAATACTTTGTATGTGTTTCTGGTAGTATTACTAGGCAGTATGGGGTATAACTGGGATGCTGTTGAATATGTTGTATTACAGTTTGAACTAAACCCCAGAAACTGCCCACTCATTGTTTGTCCATGTGAAAGTACACAAAATAAAGTGTATTATAAGTGATACACCCTTCCCCTCATGAGTGTCTCATGGCTTTGCTGAAGGTTGATCCATGGAAGGAATGAAACCCCCCCAAGATCTCTAAAGAAATCTGTATGCTCGAGCTTGGCCCTGTTATTAGCTCGAAATGACCAGCACAAGCCAAAGACTCAGGTTAAAAGTGTGCTTTCTGCAGGAACTCCCAGCACAATAGTAAGATAAACTGAACTCTTGATAAAATCCCTGCTGCAAATCCCAGCATATACACACAGGAGTAGAAGTCTGAATCAAGCAGCGTTGATTCCAGGCTGAAGCCGCTAGACAGAAAAGTCCTAAATGGCCCAATTCTGAAATAAACACATAAAATGTGTGATTCGATGTGCAAAAAAATGTCTGTGTTTGTTTAAGATGGACAATCCATGAAACATGGGAGGCAAAAAGGGCCATTAAATCAACTGATCTCCTCTGATCTTGATACAGATTATTTGCGTAAGAGATTGCAGTGTTTTATAGTATTCAGATGCATTGGAATGCACTGGAATGCATTTTTGCGCGTATATTCCGGAAAGCTTCCTAGAAGCTTTAGAATGTAGAGCTACTGTGACCAACTACAATTTATTATGGATTATTATTGAGTTTAATCTGATAAATGCTTAAAGGTATTTATTTCAAAACTTCTTTATTATAATACGTAACTAGCAGTCAACTTAGCTAAAAAAAAAAAAAAACAGTACAAACTGGCATTTCACAGTTTAGAAAATGTCCTTTTAGTTTATCAATAATATTGCTAGTTTTCATACTTATTATTATTTCCAGCAATGATAAAATAACTCAACTCAAAACAGCAAAATGCTATTGGAAAAAATTACAGCTAACTTACTCGCCTCTGGTCCTGGGTATACCCCTAGAGTATATGATGTTTATATTACTTTTATATAGTACGGTTATCTTTTAGCAAATGCACTTAGTACTAGTACATTGAAAAAGAAACATGATATATTTGAACTTGATACTCTGTGGGTTTTTTTGTTTGTTTTTTAACTGCGGTACAACTACAGTGAGAGGACTGGGGGAGGGGGCTGTACCTAATCGATGCACACTACTGATCCTTCTGTGTACAGCAGGAAAACCAGGGCTTTAATTGCATTGAGAAAGTGCTGCACTGTGTATTACCACAGTCTTGATCAAAAGGGAAAAGCAAAAACAACATACCACGCTGTAAACACAACTTAGGATATTATTGTGACATGGCCAACACGATAAAATACAACCGTCTTTATTTGTGGTGTTCTACTTTTTGTAGGGTAAGATAGAAATGAAGAAAAACACAAGTTTTAACGGGAACTCTGTGACAAAGAGGGGTGTCTGGTTAATATTGTTTTCTTCCTGTAAATCAAACTGTGTGGGCACTCGTCTTAAAAAAAAAAAAGGAATAAAATAAGGTTATGGTTGCTGCTTACATATCATTATTATCCTGTAAAATGTTATGTGGTAATGGAACCAGTCAGATTATCACAGCAATTGTCCGCATTTTTGTGAAACGCAACAAGACTGCTAAATGGAACAAGGCCAGTATATTGTAAAATAACCCAGCCTCCAGTTTGACTTTATCTTTCTGTTGACTTTATATATAAAAAGTAATGGGTGGATCAGAAAACTCCTCAAATAACAGAAGCAAACATATAGGATAAGTCAAGTTGGTTTGCTTTGCTTGCAGTTCTTCGCCCTAAGATCCCTGGGGTTGACAGTCTGATATCAGGGGCTTTGTATTTCTGTTAAACTGTGCATGTGTGTTCTCAGTTTCGGTTTCTACCAGCCTCAGTTGCCCCAGCAGTATTTCTAAATCATAGCAATGTTAAATTGGTGCTTTGATGACAAATTAGGTGTAAGCTAAGACTCTCACATTATTTTCTAGGAATGCATTAGTCTTCGTTCAGTATGTGCAGTGCTTGCTTACTGTACTTCCAGTTTGATCAGTTTATTTCCTACTGAAAACTAGGAAAAGAAAATCAGGCTTAACCTGTTTCAGAGCTTTATTTTTGACTGCCCAAATACTTTTGTGTAGTCCATTACCAAGGTTCCCTTAAAGATTTATTAGGCTGTGAACATGTATACTGTGACATCCATCAACTCCGGTCAAAAATACAAAAGAAAACAAGGAAAGATGTTTTTTCAAGTAGGCTAACACAACTATCCCTGCCTTTTAACACCCAGAAAATAAATTGAAAAGGGCGTGTAAAACAGTGTTTTATGGCAACGGGATAGATACTTGAGACTTGAGGAAATAATCCACGAACACAACCAGTTAGCTAGCACCTCTAACCTCTCAATTTTTTTTTCTCTGAGGGAATGACATCATCTTCTTGTGAGAGGCAAATAAATCTATCACTAGGTTTCAGTAATCTTGTCTTTTTATTTTTTTTTAATTACCCACATTGTTATTCCTCTGGCAAATACTCAAATTTAGCTGCCAGTTCGATGAATACTTATTACAAACAACCGCGTCTCCGCCCTCTGTTCCTCAATCCATACCTAAGCCGTAATTAAAGTTCTCCATATTCCCAGTAACCTGTTTTCTTTGATCTCCCTGGCTGATGATATGCAAAGCCAACTAAACGGGGCCTTGTATCTGGCCATTGGTTAAGATTTTTTTTTTTTTTTTTACAATAAATATACTAGAATTCTAGGTGAAAAAAAAAAAAAACTATTGAAGATTTTCTCAAGCTCTACACAGAACCATCTCAAAAGACCAATTTCATAAAATCCCATCTATCAAGTAAAAATGTCTTCATTAGATCTGAGGCCAAAAAGAAAATATCAGGCCAGCAGAATGCTGAAGGTCTGCGGCTGACCTTTCTTTGGTTTTAATCATTGAAACTCTTGACAGCTTAATAAGTTGGAGGTGCTGGATCACAGCCTAACTTAATAAGGCCCACTGCAGAGCCCTGGCCACCTATGATTGCTCCCATAAGTCTTAGCACATCTGGTACTATGTCCTTGGGTGAGAAATGTTTTCCATAACTTTCCTTATGTTCCAAACCCTTCACCTTCTTTATTAACACTGGAATGATGCAGAGCATTGTGTTTCTCTGTGGCTTCATTGATACCCAGCACTTAGTGCATTGTGCATTCATATTGTATCGTTGCTTCTATTTGAGTTATACTGCAGGACTGTTGCAGCGTACAATCTTTGTCATTACTCGGGGCAGTTTGAATGAAGATCAGTCAAATGAGCTCAAGGCAACTCGCCCCACTTGATGAAGGCCTTGTTGATATAATGTGTTGATTGGGAAACCCTGCCTGAACCGCCTGATTTCCCTTTTTTGTGATTTGTTTTTGTTCTATCCTCTTCTGTTTTTTATATCTAGACTATAAAGAAAGCTACAAAAAAGAAGCAGTGCTTCTAGGTAACTTATAGTACAATGGTGGCTCATCATAAGAGGCTATACGGAGGCTAAGCCTACGTGTCATTTAGTAAAATTTAAAAAAAGCTTACCTTATGTCATGCTTTCCAAGGTCTAATATAGCCTCGAAATGGGTGGGATTCTGTGTGTTTCCACCTGCAATCACATTCTGTCTGTCAAGTTTTACTGTATTTGTATTGGCTACACGATGCAAGCTTGCAGCTCGCCTCTACCAATCATAACTAGACTTAATCTTATTATGTTATGGGTCACATGTGACTACTCCCTTAAGTTTCGATTTCCGTATAGTAAATTTTCTTTATAACGCTGTAGATTTTTTTAATTCATACGCAATTTTCCTCGCTTTCAATTGAGGAAAAAATAAGAATTAAAAAATAACAAAAAAGGTCGTCCAAAGCCTAAATTGGACCTTCTTTAACAGGGAGGACCAAAACAAAATTGCCTTTGTAATTGCTCGTGGTACAAAAAAACGAAATGGTTGACAAGAGAATTTTTATTGTGAAACAACAGTTAATAAAAAATAAAAAAACTGAAATGTCTTTTCAGTGGTATCAGCGCTATGCTTTAGTGCAAGACATCTCTGGTTCGCGCCCGCCCTCCGCCTATGTGTGGATTGCCTCGCCCTGTGTGATGCACCTGCCTGCGTTAAACAAGATCGCTACAATGTGTATATATATATATATATATATATATATATATATATATATATATATATATATATATATATATATATATCTGGAAGTCTCCTCCAGTGAGAAATCCCATCGAATCCCCAAGGAATTCACAATAAAAGCAATAGTCTTTATTTTAACATATAATAAAATCACAGTAAATATAATAATGGCTTACACGTTTCAACCCGTAGGTCTTCCTCAGAGCACAATAGAGATTTTAAAGAAGGGAGGAGCTACCTCCCTCTAAATAGCATGAATAACAGTCATTATAAATTTCATGTGGTCATTCACTCACACATATTACAAATCAGCACTAACATTTGTGGGGGATAGCAATCAATTAACACAAAGCAGTTTACAGCTATCATAGAATTCGGTTATTCTTACAATTAGAGTTCAAGGACATCAAATTGCATTCCTCATTCTGACCAGAATGACTCTAACATTTAGAATACAAATGTCCAGTGTGCTTCTCAAAAGAAAGCAATCAATTCATTTATAACTACAATACAGTTATTCATTTGAAAAATGTACAATAATTGTTAGACTCTATACATTGTCACACCTTTAATCTATACATGCATCCCTTCCTGCGATGTCACCAGGCAGTGTGTTCAGGGCTTTAGGTTACAAATTGATAAAACAAGTGAACAGATCTCATTCATAACCACAAGTA
Source organism: Acipenser ruthenus (assembly GCF_902713425.1). Lineage (NCBI taxonomy): Eukaryota > Metazoa > Chordata > Actinopteri > Acipenseriformes > Acipenseridae > Acipenser > Acipenser ruthenus. The sequence goes on from NC_081189.1 coordinate 6,211,396, forward strand.
TATAAAAGTCTAAAATATTTTCTACAAATATTGAATTATCTAGGTAGTCTCTGTATCGTCGGCGTCACAGCCGCTGTCTGTTACATTTCTGTTTCAAGGTGAGTTATAGTCTTTCATTAATTAAAACCCTCCTTTTCCAAGTGCAAATTAACTCCTGATAAATAACACAGATTTGCTTTTAAATTGCCATGCAAGCAAAATAAATAGTCGCACGAAGCCCTGCTCGTTAAGATATTAACATTATTTCACATCAGCATGATTATTTAATAACAAGATAGGCATAACGACCTCTTGAAAATGACAAAATCAATGCTACATACCGATTTGTTGATTAACACGGGAGTTATCATTTACGAACTTTTGAAATCTTGCCCTTTGTGGCTTGGAATGGTTTCAGGAGGCTAGGTTTCAGACCACTGCATGACACACCAGGGGAGACTTGGGTATTGATACAGCATAGTTGGCTCAAATAAGGCCTCCTGGTCTCCAGGAACCAGGTTTCAAGCCACTGTTCCTGAAAAGCAGCTTTGTGTTCCTTCAGCTTTAGGAAAGACAGCCAGAAGGCTTTCTTAATATTTTAAAACAGATTTGGGTACCCCAGTATCCAACACAATGTATCTACCAGTATGATAACTAATTTCAGATAATGGCTTTTCTGTGTTTACTTTGTACATTTATAAGTGAAAACTAAATGTAAAGTTTGTGTTTTTATAGCAAAATGCATTTTACAGTTGTATGTAAAGTGATGTTATCTTATACCAGTTACCAGTTGGTCCCAAACATTCTATTCAAGCCCTTCAGGCTTCATGTCCAGCCACACCTAGTCATCACCTGCCAGTTAAGGACCTCCACGCTTAATTACAACTACATCCATTACAAAGGTACAGACTATTTAACAGTATTAGTTTTTATTTTTGTATTCATTTTTTTGTTGTTGTTGTAGTAAATGCTATTCTTAAAGGACATTTTAAAAAGGTTGTTGTCATGGATCAAATTAAGTTGGTTATTGTGAAATGTAGTCTATTGTTAAAAGGTTGTATGCATTCATGCTTTATTTAATCCTTCAAAACAGACTGAAACAAAACAAACGCCCATCTTTTTTTTCACAAACTTCATGAATAGGACCCATTGTTTGTACAAATTTACATCACATCAATTGCATCATTACTGCAGTCTTTTTATGTAACAAATCTACGACGGCCCATGATGTCTTCAAAGTTTCACATGCATTTCAATCCAAGTGTGACATAATACTACTTTTCTTACATTATGTAATGAGAAGTCTTTTAAAAAAAAAAAATTCTGGCAGTATCCCAAGGTTACAAAGGGTTATTTTTATGGGACCTTTTCTCTGATCTGTGTAACGTTTATTGAATATCGTCTGCCAGAGGCATTTTACTGAACTTCTTTGTTACCTTTCATCATTGCTGTTAGGGGTAGCTGGAACAGATTGGCTCTACCTAAAGGTGCCAAAATGCAGAATGACTGTGCTACAGGTTTAATGAAACCCTGCTCTCTTAAATCCACCAGTAATAAGTCAAAAGGACAATGTATATGTAAATGGCCTATTACATTTTCATGTAAAGCAACTGTATCCCCTTTTGTGGCTTCCATTGGCCAACATCATCTGAAACAGATTTACGGTATATTTAAATATTAATAATGTCAGTGGAAGGTGTAATTTATGATTTTCCATTTAAATATACTTATTTTAGATTAATTCATATAAAAATGAAAACAACAAACACAAAACAGGGAGGACTGATAAGGAAGTGGATGTATTAAAAAAACAAACAAAAAAAAACATGAATTGAAAATAAAGCTGATGGTTTGCCTCCAGTACATACCTATGGAGAATTAAGGTGTAACACAGCTGAATACTTTAGACACCTCATAGGAAAAGATACCGCATGTAGGTGTATTCTCAATTGCAACCAGAGTGCTCATTGCTGCCTTTCCCTTCTAAAAGTTTACCATGGTAAATTAGCACACCACTATTTAAATTCAGTATGCTTTACCCATGTGTGTATGTTTAAACATGATCAACACCAATGTTGCTTGTGCTTTACTTAACACAGTAAGGATTTACCGTAGCTTTCAGAATATGTGGGTCTTGTTCTAACTGCATAACAAAGCAGCCTGGGCTTACATTACCTGTATAACGTGTACTTCTCGTATAACACAGGTGTACCACACTAGACAAAACAACATTGTAAAACAAAATAGCATACTGCCTGTAATACAGTACAGTGAGCTGACTTGCATTTATAATTGTGTGACTGGCAATGCAATCTCTCTCTCTCACTGTATGTGGTGTTTCTATGGATTGTCCATCCCCTTTATTTACGTATGCAATGAAAACCCATGTGTGCAACATCACAGCAGCTGTAACACCAGATCCTAAAGAAGACACAGATAAGTAAAGAATAAGCATGTGTAAATACTCTTCCACTCTACCAAATAGTACTTTGCAATAAGCAGTAGTTCTAAAATGTTATTATACTTCTGTTTCTTCTGAAGATAGCATGGACAACAGCAATGACCCAATCGTGGCTCTTTTTATTCACAAAGAGGCCAATTAAAAGAAGAAGAAAATACCAGTTAAAAGGGCAGTCACAGGTTCTACCTCTAGGGGGTTTATTTCATTGCTGTGTGAAGCATGTGCAACGTTTTATAGGTCAAAACATATTATGCACCAGAATGAAAGTGTCATTAAAACTACAGTTGAGTGAACGTCTCACTTTTCTTGTTCACCTCATTGCTGACAAATCCCTGTTACCTCCTTTTTGATGTTTTAATAAGTGGAGCTGTTTCCTCCAATTTAAATGAATGCACTGCATTATTTGACTGAAAACAAAAGACAATTGATGTTTGCCAGTACATCTGTGCTTAATTACTTATATGTGGTGCTGTGACTTACACTACTCTTCAAACTAATACCAAATGGGTTTTGTCATTTTTTAAAAAAATGTTGCCTGTATGCTGTTTTAAGAAGCAGTACTAAGTATTACTTGCACAACATCAGAAACAACCTTATTATTAATTTATTTAAGTTAAATATGTAATTCCACATTTGTATGCACAAGGTTAAAATGAAACCTACATAACAGTATGCATCCATTTGATGTATTTATGGTTATAATGCCTTCAATCTTTCTTTGGCCGATGATGCTTCAGTCTCTGACTAGGACCTAAATAAGTCTCAGGTGAACTTAGAACTTTTACCCCTCTCTGTTTTTTTCTGAGGCCAGTTCTGATTAATTAAATCAGGTTTACAGAGCCTAAAGCCTAATTTCAACATTTTTAGAAAGGGTTAGAAGTATATTCTCACTTTGTAAGCCAAAAATAACCTCTATAACCTCTCTTCAAAAACAGTCGTAAAAATATTCATTAAAACTGTTTTTAAAGTGGTCTGGAAACAATATTGTTGATATGTAATAGGGTACAGTGTACGCAGTTTAGAATAATGGATTAAACAGCAGCCTTTGACTTCAGAATACACAGTTTCATTGTTCTTCTTTGAATTCCAAGACACTGAAAACACCAGTGCTTGTAAAAACGTGTATCTTAAACTGCCAGTCACATATCCTCTCACCTCCAGTTATTTTCTGACCTAAGACCTTGATTAGTTAATCTTGACTCATGCTGGCAAAATCACCCTTGATTTACCAAGGCTCTTCTTATGAAACTGAAATGACTGCTATTTTGTAAGAAACTGATTTTTTGAGCTTCAGAAAAAGAAAATATGAGCAGGGTCAGCCAAGGGACAGGGTGGACGGGAAGCCAGAGAAAGAGACGAGGAAGAAATAAACAACTACAAGAGCTATATTAATAGGATTATCGACCCACGGATTTCCATATATCATCTGAAGAAAAAACACAAATGTTAATTGTTCTAGTTTAACCCTTTCTGCTCTATGAGGTTACTTTTAACCCGGGAGACTCGTCCTGACGTTGAGTCAGGGAAGCCTTTTGCTTGAATTTGGGTTTTTACTCTGTCCTGGTTTTTGCTGGCACAGCGGTTTCTGGCGATGGGCTGCCTTTTGCGGTTGCATTGTTGTGTTTTGATGAAGCCTCTCTGTTAAAGCTGAACACCCTTAAAACTACAGAAGCACTGTTAAAATGTAATGTATGCTATACACCACTATTCTTATTATACTGTATAAAAATATTTCCACTTAACCTTGCACTTTAAAAGGGACGGAGGGAGGTTGGGATAAATACTCGACACAGGCAGAGAGTTGGTGAGAATGAACGGAGCGCGCTGTGAAGATCATCAGAGCCAAGCAAGCATTGATATTGTTCTGATCTGGAGGTCTGGCGCTCTTGCAGTGGCCGGGGTGTTTGTTGTGTTTCTGTATGTTAAGGGGCAGCATAGGGTTCTATTTTGGGACAGTACTTATACCTATAGCAGCCCTAATAATTTAACTTAATGTACATGTACAAACAATGTAGGATATACTGTAAATTGGATTCCTGTAAGTAGACTAATAACTCTTAACAAATGATTATTTTATATAAAGCAGTGGTTTTCAAACTTTTTAGGCTGTACCCCTTCCAAATAATCTATTTACCACGTACCCCCATTTGAGATAAGGTCATAATATACCTATGAAGATAAGAACACATGGTATTTTCTAATTACTAGATTAAGTACTGTAAATATAAAACTGCTGTTAAAAACAAACTAAATAAAAGACAATTTATTTCGTGAATATTTCCAAAAGCTAATTTGAAAGTAGAAAGGATATATTTATATCAGGCAGTCAAAAATTACTTTTAGCAAAATGCTTACACAATAGGTCTACAGTAAAGAATCCAATTCCGGACACTTTTCCCAATCCCAGGATTTAGGGATTTTTTTTTTTTTTTTTGTAATAATAATAATATTGTGCTTTTGCTTTTATTAATAATTACCAGCATTGCAAGTAAAGATAAGTCGTGTCGCCCCAGCTGCAGCACAGAAGTAGTGAGTGATTTCACTGTCTAAGTAGAGCGGCCCAGCTGCCTGCTCGACTCAAGAAACTGTTATTTTAAAAAGTAAACGTAGATAAAACACTGAACTGATTAAACTACTAACACTGAACATTTAAACTCCAGAAAGTAAACTTGCCCAGTAAATACTACACATTTTTAAAAGAAGCAACACTGTACATTGACAATCTTTATTTTATTTTTAATTTTTTTTAAGCCTTCTGTTTCTTTCTAAATAACCCTAAAGATTCTTCCTGATGAAAAGCAGCCCAGCTGAATGTAAGATACAGGTAAGATGCGTTAGGACTCCTGACTTTACCAAACCAAAAATATTTGTTTGTTTGTTTTCCTTACAATACAGTATAATACAAATCTGTACTTCTAAAGTAAACATTAATGAGATTGATTCGAGTAGGACTGTGCCAATAAAAACATTTTTAGATTTATACAGAAACAAAACAAAAACTTCCACCAACAATGGACAGCCATAAAGAGGAAACCGACAGAAAGCCAGCCATAAAAGATCCAATGAAACACGCAGGAACATCATTTTTGGCGCACTTCCCTGAGCGTCTTTTATGTCAGGAATACAATACAATTGTTTACACAAGAATTAGCAAAACATATTCCTGAACCAGACTTAGCATCTAATTCAGATCCTTTTCAGCCTTATTGCCTGGTTTATGATAGCAAAATCATCCTTTAGAGATTTACATCATAGTTCGATAAAGACCGCTTTGGGTTCATTAAGATCACTTGGCTTACCTTTGGGACTCTTGCCCACCACTCCAGCACAGTCATTACCAGATCTCAGTATCTGGTCCCATGGAGGTTATATTATTTTAAAAACGTCAAGAAAGTGTAGGACTGCAACATCACATCTTAATTTGTCTTGAAATTCAATAATGTACAGAGGTATAAAGTATTGAAGTAATAATTTAAAGAACAATGGGGTGTGCACAAAGCTGAACCCTGAACACTGAACCGAACATGTTCTCACTGACTTGCTTTAGGCTGGAACTGCTTCTATACTGCTGATATCTACTTTATACCCTTTACTGGTTTAAGCCATTGAGAAGCCACATAAGGCATCTACATATACAATAAATACCTTAGGTTGATTTTTTTCCCCCATTGAGAGTACCAAACTAAACTGTCTGCCAGATGTTTCACTCTTATTTGTCAATCACGCAATTTAACCTGTTGTTTTGGGTTTTTTTTTAACATACCACACCTGGAGCATTATCACCAGAAATCCCAGATCCTAACTCTACTAAGACTAATGACAGCCTTATTTCATTTAAGGCTTCCTTAATACCTTAATAAGGGTAGGACTGTTTTAGAGGAAGCCAGTTTCCTGTGTGTAATACCAATTTGTTGACCTGTAATAATATGGTTAACCCCTCAATATCCTAAATCAAACTACAATTTCATAGTATATTACTTCATGCCACATCACTTTATAAAATGTATATAATGGCAAACATGATAAATCAATATGGTAAGAATAAATACATTAAAATAAATAAATACAAATATTTAGACCCTAAATTGTGACAAATTGACCAAAATAATCTGCCCTATTTTCCAGTCTTGTTTTATTTTTGCTGCACTTGCCAAATATATATTTTGGAACTTCTTTACTTGATGGCTGTCAAGTAAAATACTTTTCTTTTCTGCCAGTACCAATCTTGATAAATAGCTAGAAGTGGGATCATTATTACATGTGAGAATGATTAATAACAACCATGTGTGTTTTCCTCTGCAGTGTAAATAAAATATATAATTCACAGAATGCACAGGAGGTTGGCAGTGTGATTTATGGAGTGGTAAAATGCATGAAAAGGCTGAGGCCCTTTTTAGACATGCCATGTGTCACAGCTGAACCCTGGCTCCATGCATTAAGGAAGTTACCTATTCACTGTCTCCGCTCTTTACAAAACTGGTGAGATGTAGGCTTTCCATCAGGCTATGTGAAGGGGCTGTTAATTCAGTCAGATGCATGATAACAACTGGGATGGGAAACACTTTCACTTAAGAGAGTTCCTGATACTGCAAACAGATCTGTCAAGAAGTCTGTAAAACAGCAATTGGATATTCTTACAGCATTTCTCTATTTGAATATGAATGCAGAATTTCATAACCTGATGTAAACTGCTGAGGTAAAATGATAGCAACAAGCATTGAGTTTAAAATTTCATTCTGTTGTATTGATTTGTAACCGTTGTTCAAAAACATCAGTTCTCGGTTTATTCTGACATATATTATATTATTTTGTCATTTTCATGCAAACTTTCTGCTGGTAAAATCTGATTTTGAACTAATAAAATAAATGTAGCTCAAAACAGTACTCTACATTGTGGATTATGCACATCTTATTCAATACATTATAGAGCGCAACGGCTGGCTTTCAAATGCAATGTATTTTATTTTATTTTATTTATTTATTATTTTGTTCTGCCGGGAGTCTTGGTGTGCTGAACAGCACCTTTTCAGACGTTGGCAAAAACAAATGCAGAACACAGTTAGAGAAGATGCAGAAAGAATCTGATTTTAGATTGTCAGTAAAGGATATACAGATATTGTGAGCATCATCCGGAAAGACAATGCTTTTGACAAGATAATAAAGGCCCCTGAAGAGTAAAACATCACCACAGTCATACATTCGGTGTCCCAAGGTGCTACTAGAACAAAGTGAAACATATGAAATTGGTGTTGAATATTCAGAAGTATACTTTATACTAGATAATAAGTAGCAAGCACAAAAACGGTAACACTGTATACAGCACACGTTGTTTTAATGCTGAACTAGCTTTGAGCTTTATGCACTTTGCATTCTTTAAGTAACGTATTCATTGTATACACTTAATATACTGTATGCATTTTATATTACATGCACTTCACATATGGAGATTATTTAATAGGAGATCTTGTAATATTTAATCTGGTAACAATCTGTATGTAATATGGTTATGTTTAGAAATTGTATTGTTTTAGAAATAAGTATTTATTTACCATCAATGCCTACCTGGGGACTATCGATAGAAATTAATGAATTCATTTAATGTCATGATTTACATGGCATCAATGTTAAAATTGACATTGATAACATATTGAAATAAATAACCCCTACCCAAACTCCTGTAAAGAAATAAAAAGTGCAGAGTAGGATTTGATAGTGACCCTCATTACTATCTGTAGAGAGACCCATGAACCATATTCCATTTTTCCCCATATGCTTGAAAGCCTTGATTTACTATTTGAAGCCTGATAAAGTAATGTTTCACTTTTTAACCTTGCTCGGGTAAGTTTAAATCTGTTGTTGTCGTCATCCATCTTTGGCGCAGGGACAAAAAAATTACTCCTTTGTGAAAAAATGTGCCAATTATTCTGCCAGAAAACAGGTACTCCACAGCCAAAATATTGATTATATTCAGGGTACCAATAATTGCTCATCCTCACAACTTGACAGAGACATCACATTTGTAAAGAGCTCACATCCCTCCAGCAACTTTTTTTTTTCTTTAAGGGAAATTAATCTGGCACTGTTTGCAAAACCCAAGTGTTGCATGCAGAGTCATCTTCGTGGATTACAAGGAAACAAACACAAAACATCACAGCTTGCATGTCAGCACCACTGGCATCACATCATATATCACACGTGCATTGGAAGCGAATAGAATGAGCAATATCAAAAGAGGGATGCATCCCTGATGATCATTATTCAGATCATTGATGTAGTTGGTCTGTTTGTTTGACCTTTTCAAAGGATTGTCATTCCCTGATGTGATGAATACAGTTGCGTGGTGACCCATTATAAAGCATGTCTAGTGCTAGCATGTTGGACCTAATGTAGTAGGAGTTGCCTTCAGGACGTTGTCACATACTTATGTAACAGGGCTGAGGTCTTAACTATAGAGTGTGTTTCCTTATCTCACCTACAGGGCATACAGTGGAGCCGATGTGATTCTGGCCCTACCTCGCTTCTGCATTACTGCACTATATCATCCTGTTCAGCACACCCAACTGCTTCTCTGTAGGTTTTCAACTCACACCAGTCATTGGAAATTGAAGCATGCCTAAAGACCTTGACTTGCTTGTTAGAACAAAATGTTTATGACGCAAAAAAATATATAACACAGAAAAAGAAGCATAATCCAGGGCCACCACACAGCCTTGCTTAGTTGCTCAGCCAGTTCATCAGTTCAAGGGAACACTGAATGATTCCTGGTGTAGTGTGAGATTGAATCACTCCACACAAAGAATCCAAAAGGGTTCTTGTGGGAATTTCTCTGAACCCAAGTAGGTTTTCCACTTGGAGATTACATCATTACTTTGATGTGTATTTCCTGAAGCTTTTCCCATTACAAAATGTACTTTAAAAAAAAAAAGAAAGCTATAGACATGTGCATATTTGTGCAAACATGGCCCTTGCATATCCCAAATAAATTAACAGACAATTTGGGTCCATACCAGAATTATTTCCCATGTTTAACAAGCATAATGCATTTTTTATGTGTTGGTTTACTTTTGGTTACAGATCTTTTCATAGAACATTAAAGTCATAACTATATTTTTAGTTAGCTGTCTACAAAATATGCAATGCATGCCATGACATTAAATACACATCACAGCTATAACTTACAAGCAATGATGTGTGCCTTGCATATTCTTATTCACACCTAGTACTCCCTCGATATTTCACTGTTCGAAATCCACTCATTTAGTTAATTCTGAGTTTGGCCATGTTGACAGTAAGTTGTCCTGGCACTACATTATACTGTATAGGGCACTAATAATCTGTGTTAAATATTTCTTTTTTTATTTGTAGGACAGATATCAAAATTAAGAGGGAGTACAGTTTATCATCTGAAAACAAGTTGGATTTTTTTTTTTCTTTTTCTGGTAACAGTAAAATATTCATGACCGCCAATGACATTGCCATCTTTGGTTCCTGCCTGCTTGTGCTGTTTACAGTGACATAAGCAATATGAAATTTCACTTGTACGTTACAACAACAGTCATAAAATGTTAGTCCAAGTGGACAGACCTTCCAGCCCGTGCTTTTTCAGTGTACACTTGGGCGTTTTGAAGTTATGTGTTGTACACTTGGCTTGGTTCTGGAAGCCTGGTCACACAAGCAACTTGATGCCAACAAGAAGGAGACTTGTGTTGCCTTGTATGACCGTGCTGGTCAACATGGTCAAAAAAAAAAAAAAATGGCAACGTTGAGACCCAAATTAAAAATAAGATTAATTGTTTTTTGTTTTTTTTTATGGCATCCAAAGCACAAGGACTATTTCACAATAGTCACTTAAAAGGTTAGGAATTAAGTGAGACGTCAGTCTTTCTTCTCTTTGACATAGTAAGTTTTATTCACATGACAACAAAACGAATAATGATTGGTTTACATTATTTTGTTGACAGAATGTCATCAGCAGGCTTGTGTCTCATGTGACCACAGTGTTTATAAGGCAACACGTGTGCAACAAAAGTCCACGTCTTGTGGCTGTCATGTGTCCAGGCCTTTATATGTTTTACCTTTTTGATTAAGCATTTTGAAATTACTGTATTAATTATAACAATAATATAACGTATAGAGATTATAGCAAAACTAAATATTACACATGTAGCTAATGTGTCACACATTTGTTGGCATAGGTGCCAAAATTAAAGCTATTTCTTAAAATAAAAAGGTTTGGTTCAGTATTTTAACAGGGCTACAAGAAGTAAAATCTAGGTTCCTTTTTTAATCCTAAATATGTCATATTTATTACACATAAGTGTGAGAAAGATTGTTCATAAAAAAAGGCACCAGATCTATTTTAAAATCTTGATGTTTTGAAAATTGCAATTCTTTATAAAGTTATGTCTCTGTTTGAAATTCATTTGTTTGTATTTTTCTGGTGATTACGACCAACCCCACTTTCACTAGAGGCCCGATGGGAAGTTTGCATGTTGGTCACCTCACAGTCTGTCTTCGGTAAATACTGTGACATTATCACAGTTTGCTCAAAATATGTTTAGCAATGCAAGCTATCTTCTGTTAATAGAAAGTAAGGAAATCTGTATTTTGCCATGATATAGGAGCTCTGGGATCATGAACTTGTAGGAAAGCACAGTTGCCTTCTCGTTCTGTGCTCCTAAATCAAGCCGGGAAAGTTAATGTGCTGTCTGCAGGGCTTAAGGAAACGAGAATTAAAGTTCAGGCACACGCAGAGAGGTATTTTAATGCCTGGGGTTCTCAAAGCCTTTGTTTACACAAATGCTATCATTGAAGTGAAGTGTCTGCTGTACCTGTTCAAGTAAGTTCAGCCTTACAAAATCCTTAAAATGTATAAATGGGTATATAAGTAGCTTAGCCTAGGGAATGTGAATCATTCTTTTCCCACAGAAATGACAAATTATAAATGTAAAACAGCCTCCCCTGGCATTAGAAATGGAAAAGCAGCTTTTCACTCGAGTTAATAAAAAAAACTGCTAGTATCCTTTTCGGAACATATAGGCTTAAAAGGCATCCAGTTTACCAGAGTAGAGCTTTAGCAGCTCTGACTCGTAAAGATTTGAAAGTTCTTTAAAAAAAAATACATTACTTTCTGTGTCATTGAAACATGTGGTAGTAGAGCTTAGGTTTGATGCTCCCGATGATGGAACAATGTAATTGTTATTAAGATGTTTACTAATAGCATTTTTAATAGTATATATTTTTTGGAAAATATCTCCTCAGTGCGGTCCAATTGTGATACAGCAGCCGTCTCCAGTGGGGTTCTGCTTTTTTAGGGAAGGAGGCACACAGAGACAGGTTGCTTCAAGGGATGCTTTATATCCACCACATTTTCTAAGTACTGTATTTAATACCAGTTTGATACCTTATTAAGTACGTTCAGTGTGATTCCCCATTGCTGTTCCTGCTTAGATCCTTATTTTCCCTTCCTTACTAACTAGCTACTGAGAACTTTTCTTAAGGCTGGGGAAGAATATCAGCGTTGCACAGGCTTGAGTGCACAGTGCTTCACCTTGGGTATCAGTGTACACCGTTCATATGCGTCCCCCCAAAATAAGCCTTTGATATTCATTTCAAAAGTAGTTTCTGCTGGAATAGCTTAAAAGCATGGCAAATACAGATCCAAAAGAATGATGGAGAACACCCATAATAGGATACAGAAAGGTAAGAAATTAAATGAGATGAAAATGTACCTTAAATTACCTCCAAAATCACATAGGGAGTCAGTACTGACATTGAAATCAAAGACCTCCTGCCTCTTAGACCTTTGCTTGCACCACTCTGCCTGTATTGTGCACATCAAGTGATATTTAGGTAAGGGGTAAAGTATTATTATTATTATTATTATTATTATTATTATTATTATTATTATTATTATTATTATTAACATTACATACCGTACATATTGTGTGATGTAGTATCTGTAGCTTTTGTATGTATTTAATATTTTCAGCTCACTTGTAATTTTTAGATGCTGGTAAATTATATTATACAGATTCTGCAATTAATTATGTGTTCCTGTAGGTGAGTTTTTGAAGCAGTACAGCTTCTTTTAATTTTATTTTGTTCTGCTTTAATTCCCTGTAATGTTAAAGAGATGAAGTACCGGTACATTAAGAGATACACAACAGTAAGGCTCAACACTTATTTATTGATTCCCACAATCTTATTATTGTAATACTGATGTGATTGGGTTACATCCCATAGTGGTTAGCAGCATAGACCAGCACATTAGTGGACTGGCTTGTTTCTTGCTGACTGTGAGATGTGTCTGACAGCCTGGGAAATGAAAAGGTTCCATCTGTCTGAGAGGCCAAAGGACAGTCCCCCGTGACCTTTGACACACATTCTTCTTCTTTTAGCAAACCATATAATCTTTACTGATTTGCTGGTTGAAAGTGTACAATCACAGTTTAAATGTTGGATGTTTAACCCAAAAATAAGACAATACCTTTTTGGCCAGAATAAAATAATAATAAAAACAGGATTAGAAATGTAGTAATCTTTTTCTAATGCTGTTCAACCACTATTCCCTTGCGTTTATTGTGCGCCTCCACATCACTCTTTTAGCAATAGCAGTTGAACACGTGTATAACCAACAGACTGTCATGAGCTGTGTCTGGGGTGCTGTGCCGGTCTGTCACTTACTTCTTGGACACTGATTCACAGATTGTCAGAGATTGGGAGGCTGCGCCCTGGCAAAGTCTGCAGTTGTCAGCAGAGTGGAAAAGTTATAGGCTCAGTCTGAACACAGAGCGCATTTGCCTGGGTTCCGTCAAGCAGGGTAAAACGATACTTCTACATTTCCTTCCTTGTCATGTGCTTCAAGAACGTGCAGATTTCTACTTTCCACCAAAACTGCAAAATAAAAATAATATATACATTATAAAACGTTCCCACATTAAAGACGAGACTGCTCACGAAACAGAATATGTATGCAAAAGTACGGGAAACTGTGCATGTTGGTTAAGTTGAGAAATGTAATGAGAAAATAAGATACGCCACTGACAGTCAGCTGTCATTCATGGTCCATTATTCAGTGAGCCTCAGGCATTCAGCCAGACCTTCGTGATTTTTTTTTTCCCCCTTTTTTCTTGTTTTAAGAGGGGGATGGGTGAGTCTGTCAGAGGAGTTGGCACTGAATAGACTTTTGTTGTGCTCTTTCTTTTGCCTCCTTGGTGCCTCTCATGCAGTTCTTGTCCGACAGCCGCAGTGACCGGCTAGTTAGCATTCAGAAACAAAGCAAGAATGAAAAGCTTGCCCAGGCTGCAAGTTAGTGATCATACTCAAATAACCGATCAAACAAGACCATCTAGGTGATTGTAATTGAGCAATCGTGTGGCATCCACTACCTGGTTATACAGTGAGGACCAGTTCCTCTGTAGTTACTTTTCTTTGATTCTGTATGTTTTTGTTTGTTTAGGAGGTCTGAAATACAACTTGCAGAGATTTAGAACAAACTGGCTTGTTAACATAGTGTAGCATGTTGTGGTAAATGCAGCCTTCTTGGTGGAATAGAATTGGGTTTGCAATATTGTTTAGAGTATAGAGTTTGCAAAGCTTAGATTTTGTAACAGACCCCATTGTATATTGCTTTTACCCTTTTAAGAGTTACTTAAAGAGTAAGTAGTGGGGTTCCCAAAAATATAGTGTTATGCGTCCCCACATGTTGCTACAACTGTTGCTACAAAATGTCTGCTGTAGTGCACTGGGAGTTGAGATCTGTCCTCTAAATCACCGCAGGAAGAGCGATTTAAAAACAAAACACACGCATTTGTAAACTACCCAATTGCTAGCGCTATCCATATTGTCCAAACCCATATTGTTTGCACCTGAGTGTTTTCTCTTAGATTATATTAACAATTTGATGTTGTGTGTTTATAAAATACTTACATTACATACCTATATAACATATCTAGCTCCCTTTGAACTCCCTATTTGTGTTTTAAACACCTCATGACTAGACCTCATGTGATCAAAACTGTAAGTGTTTTAGGCATTGTTTTACCTTTATTTTTAACATTACGTTTAGGCTGAGTTCCTCGTCATTAGCACACCAGGAGATGATTTTTCTTTTAAGGCGTTGCAAATGTTAAAACTACTAGTAAAGATATCCCAACATGTCTCAACACTGCCTCCCCTAAGAATGAAGCAGGTCATTGAGTCGCCATGCCCTGCTGATCCTTCTTCTTGCCATGGATCTACCAAAGGTGCTCATCAGTGCCAATTGCATGAGATATACAGTTTCTAAATGTTCTTGTCTTTGCTGTATTAAAACTAATTTACTCAACCCACTGAGCCACCAAGCTCCTCCCCTCCTCCCAATTCCATTTCATACTGTGATGCCATGAGGATTGTATCTGCTATTTGTCCCCCGCATGACTTTCTGTGGTAGGTGGTTGAGCATTTCAGTAATGTTTTACATCACAGGATCAGTTATGTCAGCTATTTCAACTATTCTCCGAGAATGAAAAAAATCCTTTCTAAACACGCTTTGTTTGAAAAGTTTTTTGGAACAGTTCTGGTCTTATCCATTAAACTGTTGATTACAGTCGTAGTTAATGAAAAAAAGTGTTTTGTACAATACAGTAACCATTGTTTATAGCTGTTTAAAAGCCAAAGGGACCCTTGCATTTTTTAAATGTCAAAAGCTGTCATTATAGCTTGTTACACATCAAAACCACCATTTCTGTAGCACACAAGGCCAATAACGATCCTGTAAAATACACAGCCACCCACGCACCCCCTTGTGTAATTGTGCTGTAAATAAGACAGTGAGTGGGCCTTAGTGGGTCAATGCAACTTGTAACATCAATAGATCCTTACAGATGAAATCAGCTTGTATTGCTAAGGGGAGTAGACTTGTTTTCATTGCAAAGGGTTAAAGTACATACAGTAAAGCGTTGCTCTCATTGTTTATTACACTTGAAACAAATACTTCCAACACCTTTTTACCAACTTATTGGAATCAACTATTCCTGATTCCCCCAGAGTATCCTTCTGCCTGTGGAGTGTTTCCAATACTGTGCACAGATCCCATTAAAACCTGCTGTAACTAATGCATACTGTCACTAATCTCAACAAAACTCAGTGTGGCGGGTGCAAGGGCGCTTTGCAGATTAATGCAATTTTTTTGTTGCTTGATTCCAGACAAACAACTTTGAAAAAAACGGTTGAAGGTTAAGGGGTTAAAGTTTTTTGAACTACAGCCAAGCAATATATTCACTTCCAAGACACTGACTATGTGTTTAAAACAAAGTAAATACAATACCATAAGTTCCGGCGCCCTTGCTTTGTTATTTCTTTTATTATTATTTGTTTATTTACCAGATGCCTTTATCCAAGGCGACTTACAGAGACTAGGGTGTGTGAACTATGCATGCTTTAATTCTGTAACTGGACTATAAACTGGTGTAGGCTGGTGTGAATTTTTGCACCCACCCTTCCCTGACCCTTGAAAGCTAAGGTTAATGGCCTTTGCTTCTAAAAAGCAATATTGTGCCATACCCACTGAAGTTCACAAAATGAATCTATTATCTTCCCGTGCAGCTGTCATGTAGGATACTAGATTCCTGACAAGTTTTTCCAGCATTGTATCTCCATGACATTTACCATTCAGAAAGCCTGCTGACACAAGCAGGAACTGCCAGGGACGAATTAACGTAATAAAAAACGAGTCAAAGCCATACCAGAGTGCAGGATATATTTCTGGTTATTTTGAAAGCCTTGCCCTCAGCACCTGGACAGGGATTTTATTAGCAATGACTAAAAATGTTTGGAGGTAAGCTCCAGTCTGTTATAATAGCATGAAAGAGCTGACTTGTCATCATGTGAGTCTGAGATGCCTTAATCAGGTGCTTTCTCCATGCCTGTTTGCAGAGAGGAATTCTTTGTGTCCTCAGTCTGTAGTGTCTTCAGTCTGTTCTTTGTGTCCTAAGTCTGTCGTGTCTTCAGTCTGTTCTTTGTGCCTTCAGTCTGCAGTGTCTTCAGTCTGTTCTTTGTGTCCTCAGTATGCAGTGTCTTCAGTCTGTTCTTTGTGTCCTCACTATGCAGTGTCTTCAGTCTGTTCTTTGTGTCCTCAGTCTGCAGTGTCTTCAGTCTGTTCTTTGTGTCCTCAGTCTGCAGTGTCTTCAGTCTGTTCTTTGTGTCCTCAGTCTGCAGTGTCTTCAGTCTGTTCTTTGTGTCCTCAGTCTGCAGTGTCTTCAGTCTGTTCTTTGTGTCCTCAGTCTGCAGTGTCTTCAGTCTGTTCTTTGTGTCCTCAGTCTGCCGTGTCCAGTCTGTTCTTTGTGTCCTCAGTATGCCGTGTCTTCAGTCTGTTCTTTGTGTCCTCAGTCTGCCGTGTCTTCAGTCTGTTCTTTGTGTCCTCAGTCTGCCGTGTCTTCAGTCTGTTCTTTGTGTCATCAGTCTGCCGTGTCCAGTCTGTTCTTTTTGTCTTCAGTCTGCAGTGTCTTCAATCTGTTCTTTGTGTCATCAGTGTGCAGTGTCTTCAGTCTGTTCTTTGTGTCATCAGTGTGCAGTGTCTTCAGTCTGTTCTTTCTGTCTTCAGTCTGCAGTGTCTTCAGTCTGTTCTTTGTGTCCTCAGTATGCCGTGTCTTCAGTCTGTTCTTTGTGTCCTCAGCCTGCCGTGTCTTCAGTCTGTTCTTTGTGTCCTCAGTCTGCCGTGTCTTCAGTCTGTTCTTTGTGTCCTCAGTCTGCCGTGTCTTCAGTCTGTTCTTTGTGTCCTCAGTCTGCAGTGTCTTCAGTCTGTTCTTTGTGTCATCAGTCTGCCGTGTCCAGTCTGTTCTTTTCGTCTTCAGTGTGCAGTGTCTTCAGTCTGTTCTTTGTGTCATCAGTGTGCAGTGTCTTCAGTCTGTTCTTTGTGTCATCAGTGTGCAGTGTCTTCAGTCTGTTCTTTGTGTCCTCAGTCTGCAGTGTCTTCAGTCTGTTCTTTGTGTCCTCAGTATGCCGTGTCTTCAGTCTGTTCTTTGTGTCCTCAGTCTGCAGTGTCTTCAGTCTGTTCTTTGTGTCATCAGTGTGCAGTGTCTTCAGTCTGTTCTTTTTGTCTTCAGTCTGCAGTGTCTTCAGTCTGTTCTTTGTGTCCTCAGTCTGCCGTGTCTTCAGTCTGTTCTTTGTGTCCTCAGTCTGCAGTGTCTTCAGTCTGTTCTTTGTGTCATCAGTGTGCAGTGTCTTCAGTCTGTTCTTTGTGTCCTCAGTCTGCAGTGTCTTCAGTCTGTTCTGGGGTTATAAGGTGTCCAGTGGCGAGACCTGTCAAGGAAAAAAAAAAAAAAAAGAATGTGCCAAAAAATGATGAATAACTCCACATCTTTAAAGCAAAACAACAAACCAGGGAGTAAAAAACAGGTCTACCCTAATGGACCCAGTCCATCAAGCAAGCCTCACCCTTTAACTCTCAAGGTCAACCTACATATCTGTGCAGCCAGCCTTTCAGTGTTAGTTTGCTATGCATGACATTGATTATGTAAATGTTTTACTTATCTTGGTAATAATCGTAGGTATGCTGTACAGCTGTGGACTGGATTACTGTTACATCACAATAGATGTTGCTTTCCCTTTTCACCTTGTCCTCGCTGTCCTTGTAGATTGGTACAGTACCTCTATCAAAGCAGAAGACAACAAAAGGATTTTACTTGTCCTTCATTTTCTGTATCTAATGCTAGGTTTTAAAGCAGTTTTGTGAAATGTGTTAGTAGAAGCAGTTGGATTATTGTTTTGAATCTGGAGACTGTTTGAATATTATTTGAGAAGACTGCTTTAAGATTGAACGACTGCAGTGAGGGTTATGATGAATATTCTGATCTCCTTTACCGTTAGGGGACTCCTGCTAGTTGCATCAGCTTTTATTTAAAAATTAAAAAGGAAATCTCATTCAAAAGACACTATGACAGAATAATAACATAGGTAGTAGGATATATGTTTTTCTTGGCCTTGTAATACAGCAGGATGAAGATGACTTGAGACTTTCAGCTCACACGGTTTTGTCCCTGTCACAAGGGTAGGTTGCTGCTGTTTCGTGTACACAGTGCAGTCGTACACATATAGTTACTTTTATAAAGTCATATACATACCACTCACATTTAGAAGTCATACAAATTATTTCCACTCCACTTAATATCTCTTTTGGAAATAAAGGCATAAGGTTATAACATAACATTGGAAGACATTAACTTTGAGATGAATAAACAGCATACATTACGGTTCTGAGTGGTATAAACGCTGAAATATTTCACTTGCATAGAAAGCTATAACTCACTTTGTAATTCAGACTTAATTCCAAATTTTCCCAAGACCAATCACAGCTGCTGTTACATCTCCATTGTCTCACTTTAAATGCCTCCAAGCCAGTACACACAACTGGCTCATTAAAAGAACTCTGGCCCCCTTGCGGTCAGGAAATGGGCCAATTAACTCAACCTCGGGCATCACTTTGGCTCGGGAAAGATGCTGAAAAAGAATAGAGCTTTATTATTTTGTTTCCCTTTGAAAAGGCCATATCAACAGCACTGTCGCTGAAATGGGATCAATTAAGAGCAGAAACCACTGCATACAAATACTCTTTATTGAAAGCTAGCTTTTGAAAATGTAACCATACATCTGCATCCAATTACCTCTTTCTCGCTTGTTTGGGAGCCAGATGGGTCCTACCTTGTATATTGCCTTACGTGAACCCAGAGGCTGAGGTAAATCACACAGACATATACCTGTAGTGTTACCACTAGTGTGAACAGGATAAAGTGTTTTTGCAATCTGAAATTGAGATATTTTAGTTTAAAGTGAGCTACAATTTAAAAATGTTCTGTCTTTGTTTTCTGAGCCCTGCCAAATAAAATACAAAACCAACTACACTGGCAAAACAAAACTGTTTGTCATTTCAATCCTGTGACACACTGTAGGAACCATCATGGCATTGAATCTTGGCTATAGCGTAAGTGATTCCTGCTGACCTTAGCAAATCTGTTGTGCTATATCTGTTGACTCCTTAGCACAGAATTACCCATTATATATATATATATATATATATATATATATATATATATATATATATATATATATATATATATTCTGTGAAAGGAGTTTAAAGTTATGGGGAAGTAATTGTTGAATAAAGTAAAAATCTCATTAAGGGAAACCTTAATTTAAATAAACAAAACGTAGCATATATAATTGAGAAATGTTCTTCTTCTTAATTGTGACATTTCAGTTTTCATCACATCATGAATAAAGTATTGGTAATTACACAATACAGTTTGATATCCCTGGTGACAACTTTTTGTTTCACTTTTTGTTTCATAATATTAAGTTATATTAACGTTATCTTTCATTTTTATTAATATAAGTAATTACCACTGCATCAGAAATGCAAACTTTACACAGAGGCAAGGTTAATGATTTTTTTTTTTCTCTTCTCCAGTTAGTATTTGGTATTGGTATTAAATTAGTCTCAGGTGTTTTGAATCCACAATGCTGCTTTATAGAGTCTTTAGATATTTAATTATGTATAATATTTTTTTGCCCCGTTTTATAGAAACTCTAGACTGGATTCATTCAAGTCATCTACTTGAAAGTTTGAAAACCTCCAGTGACAGGAATATGAATGTGCCACACTGTCATATCTGTTTCAGCTCATACATATTCAATGTCCCACCGCTCTCAAAGATTTATGTCAGACTTTGCTGAAGTGTGGTTTTCAACCATTTTAGATAATAGCATACCAAATTGATGTTATCGGGTGCATTCAGCACTCGCTGAGGCAAACCAGAGGCAGCCCCAAGAACTTTAACATCCTGAATGCCAGAACCCCCGATATATCTAGCCCTATTGGAGTTGGGGTGGAACTTAAAATCTTTCATGGGGAAAATTGCATATTTTGGAAGAAGATTATGGTCGATCCTGTGGATTATCTTTTAATTAAGGATGGTTGAATTGTGCCCACTCTGCTGTAGCAAATGCCTGGCTGCTAATGAAGTTTAAACAGACTTACTTTTATTTAATTACAGCTAATCACAAGGGTACATTGTAGAATTGCCTTTGATCCGCACAGAGAGTGGTAATCTTTGTGGCAGATAGCATCGCCCATTCTCCTCCACTCTTTTTAAAGTTTCTACGGGAGGTCCCGGATTGACTAAGGGTTAATTGAGACAGCCAGAGACAGTGTGTGTGTGTGTGTGTGTGTGTGTGTGTGTGTGTGTGAGTGCGAGTCTGTGTGAGTGTGTGATTGATGTATTTGTGCACCAAGAAGCCATCCTGTTTTCACAAGGCCTACACTCTCCATGTGCAGTCACCTCCAGGGCGTGTACAAGAGCAGAGGCCTGGTTGTTTGACATGAGGGACCTTAGGGGGCCAAGGTCCTGCTGGATCAGTCAGAGAGAGAGAGAGAGGGAAAGGAAAATGTGCTGCAGGGGGATCAAAGGTTACAGGAGGGCAGCAGGGAGCAGTGTAAAGCAGAAGAGGGCACTAGTTAACTGACCTATTTCAGTAGCACCAGCAGGCTTTTAGTTAATAAGGTTATATGTGGCTGTTGGAATGGCCAGGGTCCTGTTTAAGCACTTAGGCCAGACTCAGAGAAAAACAAACAACAAGTTTCCCTGGTTGTCTTTTTACCACTACTACAAGTGTAATACCTCAGTGTCTTACTGAAGAGAAGAATAAGATTTCTCCTGCTTAGCAGGTGTTACTCATTGTTAAAGTTAGATCAGATAATACTGTGTAAATTACCTACATTTCCATTCATGTCTGCTACCCTAATTCTAACCATAGAAGAAAAATAAATAAACATTGATGCTGACCCTGTTAATGTTAGTAACCTATACACAAGGAATTATGCATGCAAATGTTTTAATGTTATCTAATTCCACCCTACTTTATCTATATATAGACCATGATAAATGTGTAGCTGTATTTATCAGGAGACAAATAGATTTATTTGACCCTCCTTGTTTAATAAATAAAACTCTACTAAACTATTTAAGTTAACACAAAATAGCTTTTCAAGCTGACAGTGCTGAAAGAAAAACACAAGAGCTTGTGAGACTTCAGATCCCCTGTCTTGTGTGGAATGAAATATTTAACATTAATGTTTATTAACAGGAAACAAAGCAAAGGGCTTTTTCTCAGACAGACAGGTATGCTTTGATGCACTATAATTTTTTATGCAATTAAACAGCTTGGGTTGGAATGTTTTTTTTTTTTTCACCTCATAACAAATTATGATTGAGGTTACTAGGAAATAAGCAGATGTTGGTGTTTGTTTATTTATTATTATTTGTTTATTTAACAGACGCCTTTATCCAAGGCGACTTACAGAGACTAGGGTGTGTGAACTATGCATCAGCTGCAGAGTCACTTACAACTACATCTCACCCGAAAGATGGAGCACAAGGAGGTTAAGTGACTTGTTCAGGGTCACACAATGAGTCAGTGGCTGAGATGGGATTTGAACCGGGGACCTTCTGGTTACAAGGCCTGTTCTTTAACCACTGGACGACACAGCCTCCATTATATAGAGTTTTGCATCACCCTATAGAATGAACTAATTTTGCTCCATAAATTCAAATTAAACCTGCTGAATAATGTTAGGTTAACATGTTCAATTACATACCACTTTGTAGTTCACCATATTATTATTTATTTCTTAGCAGATGCCCTTAACCAGGGTGACTTAAAATTATTACAAGATATCACATTATTTTTACATACAATTACGTTTTGGTTTTTTTTTACACATTGTTTTTACATACAATTACCCATTTATACAGTTGGGTTTTTACTGGAGCAATCTAGGTAAAGTACTTTGTTCAAGGGTACAGCAGCAGTGTCCCCCACCTGGGATTGAACCCACAACCCTCCGGTCAAGAGTCCAGAGCCCTAACCACTACTCCACACTGCTGGACCCACCATCCACTCGATATATCGTGGTGTCAGGGTCCAATATAAATCCGCTATACTGTATATCGAGGGCCGCGATATAGAGAGAGACCCACAGAAAAATAAATAGGCTAACAAATGCTGTACAACCACTTCAGCAATACATCGAGAAACACATAGAAAAAAACAGATAGAGTAACTGTAATAAGCATTTAAATGCACTCTGTTGTTTACAGATACAGTATAGACAACGGGCAATCACTGTATGCTACATGGCAAACGGTAAATGTAATACGTACATTACATACTGCACGGGCATTACTAAATAAAATTACATGAGCAAATCAAAAGTAAAAACTTTTTTTTTTTCTTTTTTTTAAATCAGTGACTTACTTTTGTGTCAGTGCAACTGGGGAAAATAACCGGTGACTTTTTTCCCGCTTGTTTTTCTTTGGTTACATGATGTTAAATAACACATCTGAATTATGTTCATCCAGTTTTTTTTTATTATTATTTTATTTTAATTGTCTCAATCCTAAAATTCTAGGTGCTGCAAATTGTACCACGTTGTAGCATGGTTTATTATACTACAATTATACATAGACTGCAATTGTCCTATAAAATATAATACTGCTTATTTGGATTTGGGTCAATAAGTAATGTTATTTGCAATGTATGTAGTGATAAAAAGAGACACTTAACAGCTGTAGATTCAAAGCCTGAAACGTAACTTAGTCAAATACTAAACTAAACTGATATCATTAGAAATAAGTAGCTGTTCCTGCATTTTCAATAGGCGGGAAAAACATACCTTCTGGAAACCACACTTCATTCTGTGTCCCGGGCTATTTCCTATGGGTGCAGTTCTGTAAACTCAAATAAATAAATAAAATAGTAACTTACATCTTCATGGCGGTGTCATGCCATTCTATTATAACATAACACAATGACCGACATCACATGACAGAATTCTGTTCCCTGGTTGGCTAATGCTTACTGTAGTTTCAAAATAGAGCTCCTTTCAATACCACACGAAAAAATGCATCTGTACTAACCGCCACATCAGCCAACACAGAGGCTTCTGTTTGCTCTTCGCACCTCAATATATTTAAATGGAGTTTGGTGTATTTCGGCCTTAATATTGAAAAAGAAAATATATTTATCTCATTAACAAATGTCTTACTTTCTGTTTCTCACACTAAACCATCCCCTGACCTTTAATTAAGAACACATTTTCATGAGAAAGATAAGAATTAACTTGCGTCTTCTTATCCTCCATTTTGCGGAGCCCATTTTCTCTTTTTTTCATTCAAATGCTAATAAACATGATGTGCTAATACAAGCCTTCGTTAGGAAACACTTCATTAAGAGTCAGGTCGATACAAAAAAAAAAGAAAACTGCTGGCTACTCAGCAAATTGTTTTAGAGGACTTTATAGGAAATGCAGCAGCTGGCTGGCCTAGTGTTTTCAACTATCCAGCCTTCAACACTTTAAAAAGAGTCAGAGAGCTTTTGAGACCTTTAATGTTGTCACCAGTTTAACCCTTACCCCTCAACATTGAAGCCTGGACGTGTCCAACTGGCAACCCACATAACAGCTTCTGACATCCCTCCGAATGAAGCCCCGGGTTCACTTACTGACAGCTCCCACAAAGCAGTCAGCAATGGTGGCCATTGATTGCTCTTTGCTGTTATGCAAATGAGAAGAACATTTCTTAAGTGGGGGAAGGGAGGACTTTTTTGGCCGTATTCTTTCAAGGGTTAACTGTATATTATGTATAACTACACACACACACACACACACACACACAACATTTTTCAAAGTTTGTCTCCAGATCTTTAATTTATTGGAAAAATAAAATCTGAAAGAAAGAAATTCTAGCTGCGGTTCATATTCTCTGTCGTCTAATGTGATTAACATCTGCAGCTTTGTGTGTCCATTGGGAGGCATAGCTTTGCACAAGTCATGGCCTGATAACATCAGCACATAACTGATAGGTTTGCCCACATGCACTATAGCCAGCTGATGAGAGATCCCTCAACCGCTTCCCATCAGTCTAGACCAGTGCACATTTTACTCCAAGCCTTTAATGTTTCTTTGTGCATTCTTTTTTCTTGCTGAAAAAGCACCATACTGCCTGCACAGTAAAACTATAAAATAAAATGCTCTGTAAAGACCCAATTAAAAAGATACCTAGTAATACTCCAAATACTGTAAATTCACCTTTTCATTCATTTAACCACCAGTTATTGGCTAACAGATTACCATTTATTAACTTGACCAACAATCACATACAGTATCAGCAGTGTTAGCATGGAGAACCAGATCGGATGACCTTTGCCAGGACATTATTACCCAACCATGTCCTGAAGTTGTAACCTTTTAACCTTGAAAGGATGTGTGACCCGTTGGAACATTCTGTATTTCTTATGTGAAATATTGTGTAAACTCTTTGCTTTTTTCAAAGCAAGGTGTGACTGTCGCTTTAAAACATTGCTGCAATTCATTCCTTGTCAATATAATGGTAATACAGTACTTGGAGGAGGAATGTGTGTTTCTAAATGGTACTTATTATCCGTCTGAAGCTTGCTCAAGTGAGGTTATTTCCACAGGGCTTAGTTTTTTGTAAAAAATACAAATGTTGTCCCATGGAAATACAGCATGTTCAGTATAGCACTGAAAGTCGTGTCCAAAGTTTCTCACGGAACACAACATGAAGAAAAAAAAAAGGCTGGGAATAAAACAACTTGACAGCCAGTGAAGAGTTAGAGGTGACCAACAGTGCTGAAAGTAGGAAAAACAAATAGACACATGCAAACAAAGGCCCTTGGAGCTTTAACCACTGTAACAGCTGTATTCCCATGAAAAGACCAGCTTGTTTAACAGCATGTAACACCAAAAGCAACAAGATTGTTAAGGGCAGGTATTGACACACTTTGAGCTGCTTATGCTTTGTTAATGACCCTAATTATGTCACTGCAGTCAATAAACAATGAGATTAGCATATGTAGAAAAACTGTTTATTTTACATTTCCAAGACAATCGCCAATCCTCCTGTTGTCAGCCCAAATGCAAGGCTTTATCAAGAGCTTTGATGGATGAGAAGATCAAGGCAACAGTGGGTGTTAGGGACCTGAGGCCTTTACTGTAAAAAACTTGGGCCTAGTGGGCTTCACACAGACATGTACAGTAGCCTTTAAAACCAAAAAAAAAAACAGTTGAGCTGAGGAATAAGCTGTAGGACACAAATGAGGTTATTCAACTTTTTCTTTCTGTCTGTAGAAAATCAAACAAAGACCAACACTGGTTTATGGATGGTTTTCAACTCCTGGTAAAGAGATTGCAATGCTGGTTCGAGGATGACTTGTTACTGAAAAGCCTACAGTGTTATGAAGTGATCTCTGATACAAACAGCAAAGGTAGACAATAGTTCTGGAGCACTACCCATCTTAGGTTGATTTCTCCTCATGAAGTAATACTGTTAAGCTACTTGAGGTGCTAAATAAATTAGAAATTACTCAGTGTTTAGCCTCCACGTATGTCCAACTTGTCTTATGTTCATCTGTAAATCGAACTTGGTCAAAACTGATAGGGGGGTATGACAAGAATTATGCTTAATACCATTGTAATACATTATAGGACTAAAACAACTTTGGGTCAGTATTGTTCTTGTATTTTGTAAAACAGCAAAACAAAGGCAGCTTGGTTATCACAAAACATGTCTGTGGCATTCATTATGATATTCATGACATTTTACATTTTTACCATTAGTCACAGATTTAAAATTTTTTTAAAAAAATGAGCCTGACAAAATTCTAGCCTAATTATGCATTTCTGAAGCTGCCCATTGAGAGCACCTCTTGTGTTTCCTTGTAGCTCTTTATAGCAAGGTTCTGTATAGTAATTCTAGGACATTTCAAATGCCTTGCAAACTATTACTTGGATCCTCAATCTTTAACAACACATTATATTAATTATATATTATTATGTCTGTTTTAGACACATCTTTACATATGAAGGGTACATGTTTTTTTGTTGACTAAGTAATTCTTTACTCAGAAAACTTACCTTGATAAATGTGTTCTTTTGTTGCAGTTTGCCATCTATCCCCCCTACTTACAATGCTTTGCTCTGTTCTTTACCATGCCCCTGCTGTATTATCATTTTACTGTGCATGGTAAGCCGT
Organism: Acipenser ruthenus; assembly: GCF_902713425.1. Taxonomy (NCBI): domain Eukaryota; kingdom Metazoa; phylum Chordata; class Actinopteri; order Acipenseriformes; family Acipenseridae; genus Acipenser; species Acipenser ruthenus. Next base: position 6,237,922 of record NC_081189.1, read on the forward strand.
AAGTATTTCAGTGTGCTTAGTTACAGTAAATACCTGATTATAATGACAACATCTATGTTTGTTAGGTTGACGTAAAACCTTATTTATACTAAGCTTGGCTTTGTCTGGTAGTACTGTGGCATGTATTTGAACTGGTTTCTTAAGTTGCTAAATTTAAAAGTTATTCAACTTTTTGTATATAATTTCACACGGTAACATGAATAAAAATGATCAGACAAATTACAAAATGACAACACTTTTGTTTTAGGATCTTTTAAAAATACTTATTTTATAATGTGAATGTAAAAACACTGTTACTGATAATGGCCTTTACTGCTCTGGGGGCTCTGACATGCTGTCCCAGCTCTATCCCTGACTGAACAAGGACCCTTGTTTGGTAACATTGCTATGAGTCATTGACACAGAGAACCAGCCAGCCTTGTAAGGCCTTTCAGGTCCGCCCCCTGCCCTGAACACTGAGGTGCGAAGAGCAGACGGAAGCCTCTGTGTCGGCAGGTAAACAATATTGAATTGAAATATGAGTACAGGTTGTATGATCGAGCGTCTTCTCTTATCAACAACTTTCCAGGCAGCAACCCATAACGATGACTTATCACCTCTGTGACGTGCACCATGGTATATATGAGATAAACCAGCTCAGCTAGTGCAGCCAGCATTCGCTGTGCAGACAGGCATTCGCCTACAAATACATGGGGGGTGACTCCCCAAACCTCACTTGCTTAAAGAGTAACATTAATTGTTCTTTTTTTTACATTCCCTTATTGTGTTTCAGTCATTATTAAAGGGGAAGCAGCTTTAAATATAATTTGAATTGCTGTTTTACATGTCCCCTTACTACTGTATGGTGCTTGCAAGCCTTAAGGGTGGTTCTGGGTTCTGTTTCTCCGATACTGAGTACTTATCATTGTTCTATACATCTGCCTTTACCAGCACTTAAGATTCCTTTGTTAAGCTCAAAGTTTCTCAAAGTCAGGCAAAGAAAGATTTAGAGAAACATGATAATAACTCAATATTAGAGAAACAGAACCCAGAAGCACCCTTAAGGCTTGCAAGCACCATACAGTAGTAAGGGGACATGTAAAACAGCAATTAAACATATCTTAAAGCTGCTTCCCCTTTAATAAAGGTTTGTCAATTTGGGAATTGGATCCAGAGATCTAACACAGCTCATTCTTGCTGGTAATGTAAAACCGTGATGAAATAATTCCTCAACACCCAATTTCACTGCCATTTCCCAATCCGTTTCCTTTTTCATAAATAAACCACCGTCAGTAAAAAAAAAAAAAAAAAAAGAACCGAAAGCAGCCAAAATAAATCATGTGTGAGCACTGCACAGGAATCTGGACCAGAAGACACAGCTGGACATTAAGTGGGGTCAGAGGTTATGGAATGGGTTGCCCAGCCATGTTGTTGATGCGGGATCATTTGGATCCTTTAAGACCCGACTTGACAAAGTTTTGAGACCAAACAGGTATTAGGAACCAGACATGCATTGATGGGCCAAATGGCCTCCACTTGTTTGTACATTATGTTCTAGTTATTAGGCAGCTGTGTATACTATTAGGAAATGACTTGCAGCTTGCTATCAGCCTGTCTGCATGCCAAAAGTTAAACATCACAGTGTGGATCAGAAGCTGGCATAAATGCACACTTGAGGGCAAATTCACATTTTTCTAATTTATTTATTTAACCAGAATAGAACCCTTGAGATATACATCTCATTTCCAAGGGGGTCCTGGCCGGAGAAGGCAGCAATACATAACAGTATAAAATCAATGGCAAACAATCCTAAAAATCATGAAGTTCAAACCTCTTGTTATCAGATATATCACAGTGCAACTATATTGCTGGCTTTTCATCAATAGTTTGGGGTGATCGGATGAGAGTGTATTGCATCTTCGACAAATGAATACGAGGAACCGATTCCCTGAATAAGAGGTGGATGTTTCTTGAATTATTCAAAGCTCATGTTTATGTCCTTGAACCAATACATTTGGACCTGTGCTTAGATTGATACCCTGTGTAAGTATCTGTACTCTCTTCTATGAATAGTTATAGTATATTATGTTATTAAGTGTATTATTTACATAGAAACATGTAAAGAGCTTTTCTAGGAACCCCCACCCAATGAAACATACTTAACAAAAATGTTTCATTTATGACAAAGCGAACCCCTAAATGCACAGAACAAGCATTGCAGATCACCTATATAGTTATAAGCTTATTTGGGTAATGACAGTCAACATACCACATTACTTTGTGATTACTTTGTATCACAAATGCAATCTGTAAACTATCTCGGTAATCCATGTTTTATGGTAATATTAGTTTAGTCGAATTGAGATAATGGTAAACAGAAAAGGGCTCTATTTTTAATGTGATACAGATGTGAGGGGTGCTGCAACAAAAGCATGGCTCCACAGAGAAATCATCATTACACAAGTCAATCAAAGAAACCCTTATCAAGTCTCAGGGTACAGGTGCTTGTTTCAAAAACTTTATTTATGGAATCACTGTACGTTTAACCCATGTTTTCTCGGATGCTGTATGGAGCCACTCTGATAGTTTGGCCGTCTGTGAACTGTATTGTGATGGTTTGTGTGCTATTCCACAATTTGTGAGTGAGGAAAGGGGGCAGAAGAGGGTGGAGGGGCGGCAAATTTAGCCATCACATTACCCAGGTGGCTGCACTGTCAGCAATGGGGTATGAAGGTCAGAAGCAAAGTCACGCTCGGCCGTCCGTTTGTTTGTAAAAACCCCTGGCTCACAATCCTCAGATCTGCTGGGCTGCAGGCTGCAGTGTCTGAAGCAACGGCAGTTTCATTTGCATTTGAACCCTATCAAGTTACATGTCTGAAGCAGTGACCAGTGCTCTTAAAACCAAACCAAACCGAGTGCTGACCTTGCTCCCCTTTTGTAAACCAACAACAGATGAAGCAAAAAGGGACCGATTTCTGGCTAAATAAGCACGTTTTCTATTCTTTTTTTTTAAAAAGTTGTTTTTATTTATAAAGATCGTCTGTATTTTTTTTGATAAACACATGAATTAATTATGGTACTTTGCGAATCTTTTTTACATGTTGACTGTTTGTTGTTGAATTGAATCTGTGTTGTTTATTGCCAGGACCTTTGCTACTCCCAAGTCTTACTAGGGCTTACCTTTCAGCTACTAGTGCTGACAAGGGCAGCAATTTTTTGTTTATTTTGAGAATACTAGTTACTCTCTGGGGCTTTTAACAGCATTTCTGTGAAACATCACTATGAAGAAAATGTGTAGCATATACTATTGCTGTGCGGCAACTGCCAGCTCCAAACAGAGTGATTCCAAAAGAGATTATTCAAAAGCTACAAAAACACATTTCATTAGTTTCATCCCCATTTGTTTATACGTGTAGTGGGGGGTGGTGGGGAGATCCAGCATTTTCAATTTAGATTGAAAGCGATTTAACTATGAATATTTATGGCCACAATTTGCTGTGATGTGATGTGTATTTAATGTAGCTCTCGAAAGGCCACAAGAGTAAGGCGTGCCATGCAAATAAAATAAAAAAAATGCAATGCAGAGCTCAGACTCTACTTCAAATTCTTTTTTCAGTGTGAATTTACACCATGGATTTGGTCTGTCTAATCTTTTTATTTTGTTATCTTCCCGCAACCTGATTTTGGTAGGTAATCGGTTGAAAATCCTCTATTTTCAGCACAATAAATGAATATGTATGAATGTATTGGTTTATTTAGTACACTTTGTATGTGTTTTATTGTTCAGTGGAATGAAAACCATATTTGTAAATACAGTATGAAGCAATTCAAACCAGAATAATCTACTGTACAGTTATGTCTGTGGGACCTAAACAGGAGAGCGGCAGTGTGGAGTAGTGGTTAGGTCTCGGGGCTCTTGACTAGAGGGTCGTGGGTCCAGGTGGGGGACACTGCTGCTGTACCCTTGAGCAAGGTACTTTACCTAGATTGCTCCAGTAAAAAACCCAGCTGTATAAATGGGTAATTGTATGTAAAAAATAATATAATTCTATGTAAAAAATAATGTGATATCTTGTAACAATTGTAAGTCGCCCTGGATAAGGACGTCTGCTAAGAAATAAATAATAATAATAATAATAATAATAATAATAATAATAATAATAATAAACAAAGCATGTTGCTATAATAAATATTTTTATTTTATTTATTACTTAAAGCTCAGCCGAGACATATACATGCACTGATGGAATTAAATCATCAATAATCACTATCTAAAAAGTATGGCTTTTCAAAAGGCCTGACTAATGATTTATCTGTTCTTTATAGGACTGATCTCTATCAGATTGATTAATGTACCCACAGATCATGTTCCAGCAAACTGTAGCATGTACATACACCAATAAGTCATGATAAACTGCCGGTGTCCTTGTTATTTATACAGTGACTCTGGCAGAATTTGTAGACAGTGCCACATAGCTACTGTTAGTCCTGTAGCCAGAGCCTGGAGTCCTTTGGTGTTTGTTGTTCGCTTGGGGCTTGTTTGATCATAAAAGAATATATCCCTAACAGTCTGTTGTGTAGTTTGTTCTTGTGTCTTCCTCCAGTCCTACACATGTTCACAAACTTAATAAGTAGATACAATAATACGAGCTTGCATGTCATTAATAGAGTTTTGAGTCAATTCAATTTTAACATCATATCTGTATGTAATTTATTTTATAATGCTGGTATACATCAGTCTGTGTCCTGATACTGGTAGTCATAGTATTTATAACTAATGTATTGTATGGCTACAATACTATGCATCTGACAATATATTTTTATGCCATTTATTTTAAGGTATATGCATTATAAAATATTACTTTTTCAAGCATATGTATTTTTTCTATTTTATACATATATAAATGTACACCTTTTACACTACAATTAAGTCACTTTGTACATACACTGCAAACATTGCTTGGAAGAACTGCTATTGGTCTGCAGCAGAAATGTTGAGCTCTGAACAAAAGGGTTTGTGCCATATGTGGACAAAATCAGCTGACTACCTGTGACTGTTGTGCTGGCTTTATCTCATCACTTGCCCACTTGGAAGCAAACATTCACATTACAATGAACTAACACAGATTGCTCAAACCAGATTTCACAACAAAAGATAGACAAAACAAAAACTATTAAGAAATAGTGCAAGGCAGACCCACGAGAGAGAGAGAGAGAGAGAGAGAGAGAGAGAGAGAGAGAGAGAGAGAGAGAGAGAGAGAGAGATTAATTGGACACATGTTATAAGGCATATTTACAAGGGTGACCTGGTCAGTCTTGTAAATGTTGCTTCATTATAAGAGATGCTTCATCTCAAGCGGTTTGAGCACTATAATAATCATTAAAGTGTCACACCGGTGGCACACATCTGTTATAATTCCCCTTGTGTGTCCAAAGTTAAGGCAGTTCCTGTCTATGTAAACCTGGGTTTTCAGGGCAGAACTACAGGGTCTCTTGTTTATTTGTTTGCTGAAAGCATTCGGACGAAGCACCCTCCAGGTTTCATTACAATACTAAAATACTAACATGCATCTGACAAACGTTTGACCTAGCAGTCTTTTCCTCTGAAGACATTGAAAAGGGCTTCTAGTCGAAACATTTCTCATTGAATTTTAGTTTCATTTAGTAGTTCTTAATTCAGCCCTAGTGAGTGTTTAAAAGCTATGGATAATATGAAATACGGGTATGGCTTATTTGACCGGACAGTACATCGTGACGGGATGTTGAAAAGGAGTGTCCAGGGTGGCTTGGCTCGGGCCACACCAGAGCTCAGGAAGCACATCTCCAATACAGGGAGGAAACTACTGACCCCAGCAGTAAACACTGAACAGGCTACACAGTCTAAGACAGTCAAATGAATTGAACTGACAGTTATAGTCCCATTCTACATAAAAAAAAAACACTGTAAAATTATCTCCTGTGTTGTCCCATTTCTCTGTTGGAGTGTATTCCCATGCATTCGATAAAGTCACATTTAGAATGTACTCTGGAATATAGTCTATAATTCATTTCTGGGTGGGTTATACATAGTGTTCTGTGTTTTCGGTTTTTATCTTTAAAAAAATGTTCTGGGAATTTTTCAGAGTTTGTATTACATATATTAAAATAGGGATACAATCGGTAAAAATCGGGGGGGGGGGGGGCTCAATATACATACTTTACATGTGGAATATGATGTGTAGCAGTTCTGGTTTCTCATTAGGTTAAACTTTTATGTCCCTGGGCGAACTTTTGAATCGCAATCGCTGTGCTGACCGAAATAGTATCTACAGAAGATATGAACATGACATCAGCACAAAACAAGCCAGGTTTATTCGCCTTGAAATCATAAAAATAAAATAAAATTGACAGAACTGGGTGGTGCAAGCCATCGGAAGACGCGTCAAAAATCACACTGGACATTTCCATCAATGCGTTCAATGTAAGTTTACCAACTAAAGCATCACCATTTTCTGTCAAATATTTACGATTAAGTCGGCGTTAGGCAGTGTTTTACTGATGGACAGACAGTGCTGTCGCACAAAGTTTGTGACAAACTCAGTGATACATACCTCTGCAATAAACAGTGGCTGTCCAGTAAAGCACAGTGCTCTGACAAACTCATTAATACAATCATTCTGCGCTTTCTTTTTATTAAAGCGTGTGTAAAAGCCGCATAAATGCATTGCTTGTCTCTCAGTTCACTTTCTTGATTTAGTTTAATGTGCCGCTTATTTGTCAGTATGTTCTTTTATTGTCATTGTGAACACGCACTTCAATGCAGCAGTATTTGCAGCGCTATTCTCTGCCTCATCTGACCCACTTCTGTTATTTTTTGCTTTTTGTATACTTCAAAACATTTGTTTTCTTTTAATATTCATAAACTGATTTATGTTTTCTCCTCATTCCTCATCCACTAAAAATATTATATTTTCGTGTATTTCAATTTAGTTTTTGATCAAGCTAGGCCCAGCAATCGCCACAATAATCAGACTTTGATTGGCCAAGATAATCAAGTGATTGTGTTTGTAACGTAACAGAGAACCACAGTTGAACGTTATTTGAGCCTCTGACGTCTAAAGGGCACCGCTTACTTCAATGTCGGAGTCCAAATAAAACAGCATTTTAATCGTAAATAGTACCAGGATAATATTGAATAATAGACAAAAGTCACGTGTAAATCAGTAAAAACCAACGTCCAGTTAAAAAAAAAAAAGACCTGTAATTTTTCGGTAAAATTCGTAATAAACCGGAAACACGGAACACGAATTATACAATATATGTAGGGCACCCGATTTAACCCGATTTCTCCCCCCCAATGCTTTTTTCCCCCATTCGGGCCAAACCCGCAAAATTTCCCGATTAGGCACATTCTGTATAAGAATTCAAATGCAACAGCAGAACTGGCGCAGATGACGGTAAGCTGATATACCTATTAGAACAATGTGGCTTCTCAATATATATATATACACACACACACACACACACACATATATATATATATATATATATATATATATATATATAACATATATATATATATATATATATATATATATATATATATATATATATATATATATAAATTACAAACTTAAAAAAAAAAAAAAATCCCCAGTTGTTTGTTTTATGAGTGTGTGTTTAGCCAAGCGCATTTAGATGTAGATGTAACAGTCGATCGTTTCTCTTTGTAAAACAGCATGGATTAAAGTTGTTTAGTTTTCCCGTATGTTCTGTGCAATTATACTTGCAACTCCACCACAAAATAAAACTTGATTGGAACGGAGAAATGCCTCCATATACAGTAAGTGTGTGTGTGAGAGAGAAAGAGAGAGAGAGAGAGATATGGAGATGTCAAAAGTTTGCATACCCCAATGTGTCGAAATGTATATACGTTGCAGATTAAATGTAAAGAAATTCACCAGATTTCAACAGATTTTTTCATTAAATAATTCTACCCGATTTTTAAAAAAGCATTCACCCGATTTTGGAAATAAAATTCACTCGAAAATCAGAGACCCTAAATATATGATACATGTAATTAGTGATTTTTAATCACACAGTATATTATGTTGAATTTACAGTATGTGTAGACTGCATGGCTGAGCTATGAGCTAACACAGCTTTGTTCAGGTATCAGAGTTACTGTATGAAAGTAATTTAAAGTAGTTGTCACTGTCACATTCATATGTAAATATTAAAAATAAAACATGCAGCGAGGGATTTCTGTACTTATTATTTTCTGTACTTATTATATATAAGTCTTTGCTTAATTTCTTTGAATTGAGGTTTGAAGCCCCTCGTTCAACATCATTAAACTGAGCTAAAGTTGTGGCACAGTCTACAGTGATGTCACACTTCTTCATTGATTTGTGAACCAGTGTGGCACAGTCTGTGGTTGCTGTAGAGACGTTGCTCTGATGACTTATGAAAATTTACATATGCTTATACGATATTCTTATTTTAATAAATATCTCAAATAGTTTTGAAAACAGAAATCTAACCTGAATCATACTGAAAACCTCTGGGATGACACCTTTGCCCCATTCTCTGAATGCACTTTCAAGGGTCATTACAAGGTACATATTTTAATAGGGTTTAGGACTGTCTAACTATACAGCTGTAAAGCTAGGCTTTGTGAAATATATATAGCCATTATACTGCAGTAGTGTGAGCTTGCTGTACATTCATATACGCAGGGGATGCATTTCTTGATAGAGAATCATTTGATGTGTAGTCATCTGAATAGAATCACTACAAGTGAACTCAATTAGTGGTTGTTGATGACCAGTTGGTGGGTTATCACCACCAGTAATTGCCCTCCTTTGATGTGTAATAGTGTTAATAGTCATAGTTACTCCCCAAGAGTCAAGCATCTTAATGCCTTCCCTGTTACTCAGTGGTTGTATACCCACATTAGATCATTTGCATAGATTTTTTCTGTACTTACTGGATGTCTTTGGTGAAAACAGGTCCAGTTGACAATTACATGAAGATCAATGCATGCCTGTACTGCTTTATTAATAGAATGAATGGTTGTTTCCATCTACGGTATAAGTAGACTCAAGCAGTTGTTGTTCTGTAAACTAGGGTTTAATTCGCTGTTTTTCACGAGATATTTGGCAGGTCGATGGGAATCACAGTATTTGTGTGGAGGGAGGGGGGATACTTATTATTTCTTGGAAGTATTGAAGGTGTCAGCCGCAGTCAGGGGGTGGCCAATAGCGTATTTGAAGAATTAACAACTAAAGCAGGGTTTTTGAGTTTGAATCTCTTTTTTCACAGGCTCGCACTGGTTCCCCCCTTCTGTGCTGTACCCCGCTTCTTTCAATAGGCCTCTGTCACCTTGTGCTGGGGTGGGTGAAAGAAGCCTTGACTTTAAAGAGTTTAGAGATAGCATGATTAAGAAAACGACAATGGACCTCGTAGTCAGTTAGGGTAACATTCCAACAGAAGAGCTTTAAAATGTGAGCTGTGTAAATAACTTCAAAAACTTAGAATGTGCCAGCCGGGGACTGTAACATTGGGATTCAGTCACCCATGGTAGAGTGCAGTCATTTTCATGGTGGTATTACATACACAGGAAGCACAGTAACCAATGCTCCCCCCTACAGTGTTTTTCTCTTCCTGTTTTTGAAAGGCTCGTGAATGTGAAAAGCCTTGCCTCTCAGGATAAAGTATTCAAGGATATTAATAGCGCTCTGTGCTTAGAGATGGATCATGTCATATCTTCCATGGAGTTAAGAGGAATTACTTTTTTGATGCCGCAAAAATGCTGTGTTTTTTTATTTTTTTTATTTACTGTGTGAGAGGTTTATGCTGCTCTAAGGTCACAGGAAAGCTGGAGTGTCTCACTGTGCCAAAATACATTAAACATTAACCAGATACTATTCACCAAAACCAGTGGATTGCAGCTCGGGGTGGGGTGCGGTGACATCATGGATGAGGGGGTAAAACAGCCAAGTGCAAGAAGATGAAAGCCAAGCACATTCATATGGATGGCTTCTCCTGTAAGCAAAGTGATATCTTAAAAGTTGCACTGAGTTACTAAAGGGATTTAAATGTAGCGGGTATTATAACCAGGGCACACAGACTGCGGTTCTTGTCTAAATAGTAAACTCAGTGCTTGGGTTATTGAACATCTAAGAGATGCTTTGTATTGCTCTCATTGCACATGAACCTTGCTGTAGTTATTACATTAAGCCAGATAATGCCTGAACCATTCAGACTGACCACGATTACTGGAGAGCATCATCACTGCATTGCCATGAATGAAACCAGGGATATTTTCTGAACTGTTAAACAGTTGGAATGCCGGTAATATTATTGTTTGTAATTGCTTGTGTGTAGATGTTGTAGTTGTAAGCTTAATGTATGTGAATCAGGGTGCAGACTGGGCAGGAACCAGTGAGCGTCTTACCACAAAAAAATAGGCTCATCTCAGTGGTAGGAGTCAGAATCCATAATTGCATTCAGTGAGAATTAGTACAGTTTAGAACGTTAATCTTGATCGCCAAACTTCTATCATACTCTCCTAACCTCGTATGGACATTTCCTATTGCATTTGTCTATAGCCGATAAATCTCAGTTTTATATGTATATTTTTACCTTTCACTTAACTCAACAAACGCACATATTGAACTCTTTCTTTTCTATATAATTAGATTTCTTGAATGCCACCACCGATGACAGCTTCTTAGTCTTTTTTTTTTTTTTTTTGAGGAACAAAGCACAATCTTAGCCCTGGCCTGATCCTTGTTCTCTGAGCAGATAGTTCAGCAGGGATTAATATTCTCTGCTACTTTGATGTTTGACCAGGAATCTGAAGGATTCTAATTTGGCACATGGTCCAGATGTATAAACTTGCAGACAACAGAGCTCTCAATCCCTGTTGGCACTCCCACAGTGTTCATTCAGGGGCCATGTGTTGTACAGTTAACATAAACATGTCACTCCAGCTACCAGGGTTGCTACCTATTCTTTGTGTGGGCCAATTGTCCGTGGCTAGTCTCACGGTTCACAGAGGGTGTTGGTCTTTGTCAGGCAGAGGTTGCCCGGAGATACAGTCCAGATCTTAAAAGATGTCCTGGACACTGACCGCTCTCTGTACAACAGAAAGTTTTAGAAAAAAAACAAAATAATAATAAAATGGTTAGTTTGGTGGGTAAGATGTCTCTTAATCTTCGCTAACGTGGGCACATGCAGCCTAGTTAAAATAATTACATTATAGTCAAATGGATCACATTATCTGACACCAACACATTTTTGCCCCCAAGGAGAATCCCTGGTTAACTGTAATCCGCCAGAAGAAGCTGTTTTGAGTGGTGCCTACCTACATTGTAGAGGGGCTTCGAAAAGGTACAGACACAATGCTGGTACTCCTCTCTACTAACAAAAGCTGTCAAGTCAGACAGCAAAAAAACCGGAGGAGGTAGAATGTTTGCTCTGCTTTGTGTCCATCTCCAGCCAGCTTTCAGTGGTCATTAAAAGCTCTTTTTATCAGCATAATTGCTGAGGATTCACTGACGGGTCGGGTTCGAGACACATCTTCAGGTTACAGTTCCTTATCTGGATGTTGATTGCTTTCACGCTTTCAATTAAGCAGACATTAAAAACAGGCTCTTGAAATGAGATCAGCCCCTCTCCCAGCAGGCAGCATGATGAAAGGGGAAGTCGTATACTAGGGTATATCCAACCTTTTATTAAACGTTTTATACAACAACCTTTTTGTCTGAACAATATTTCTACATGATCAATACACATTCATAATTTGGGTCCCAAAATATTGTTTTTTAAAGAGTATTTATAAACGTTCTGTTAGTATAAACAAAACAGAAACTAGTAAAACTTTTTTTAAAAAGTTCACAAGATTTGGTAAAGTCTGAGATTGATTACATTTATCAAAATGGGCTTTGAAAAACAGTCCTTAAAGTTTTGTGAATGTAGCCCGGAGTGTTCCCACATGCAACAAGTTAATTTTTTTATACAGTATGTTTTGTATCACTTTTCTTGCTTTCCTGGTAGAACACATTTTATAGCAACAGTACAATATTAATGTTTTAATAATACATTCACAAAGAACCCTCAATTGTTTATGATAAACACGTTTAATCATACAAAATACCATGAAGAAGTCTGCTTTATTGATAAATGGCAGATCTTAGTAACATTCACTCATATTTATTTTTATTTATTTATTTATTAACATTTAGTAGTCACCAATTTATTTTTGTTATTTTCTCCCCAATTTAGTAGTGTCCAATTTATTTATTTTTTTAGCTCAGCTCACCGCTACCACCCCTGCTCGGACTCGGGAGGGGTAAAGATGAACACGCGCAGTCCTCTGATTTGTGTGCCGTTAGCCGCCCGCTTTTTTACACACTGTAGACTCACCATGCAGCCACCCACAGCCACAGGGGTCGCTGGTGCGCGGTGAGACGAGGACACCCTGGCCGACCTAACCCTCCCTCCCCCGCGCAGCGCTCGTCCAGTTGTGCGCCGCCCCCTGGGAGCCCCTGTTCCCATGTGTTACTACAACTGTTTAAGTAAGGTGTGTGTATTGTTTTAATTATTTTTTTTTTTTTACATTTTGACCACTTTTTTAAACTTTTAAATTGCATTCCCTGCCTCAAGATGGCTTCACATCTCAGAACTACATTATTATTTATTATTATTTATTGCTTAGCAGATGCACTTATCAAGGGCGAGATATCACATTATACATTATACAGATATCACATTATTTTTTACATACAATTACCCATTTATACAGTTGGTTTTCTACTGGAGCAATCTAGGTAAAGTACCTTGCTCAAGGGTACAACAGCAGTGTCCCCAACCTGGGATTGAACCCACGACCCTCTGGTCAAGAGTCCAGAGCCCTAACCACTACTCCACACTGCTGGCCCATTTCCCATCATGTGGTATGTGAGCAGGAGGATGATGGGAAATGCAGTTCTGAGAGGTCCATGTGGGTACGTGAAGCCATCTTGAGGCAGGGAATGCAATTTAAAAGTTTAGAAAAGTAGTCAAAATGTTAAAAAAAAAAAAAAAATTAAAACAATACAAACACCTTGCGTAAACAGTTGTAGCAACACATGGGAACATGTAACACAATAAAATAAAAAGATATCTAATTATTATACAGATAGGGTATATGTAATGTTTGCATGTTCTGTGCATGTTCTATTCTGAGCCAGAAATTGAAATGAGCATCCCCTTTCTTTATCAGAAGTAAAAAAAAATAAACTGCGTCATTGTTTTTCCCTTTATTTCAGGAAAGTACCATATTGCTGTGTTATTATCATCTGTAGCACAGTGTGGCCTGACTCTTCTCGTGTGTAAAGTGATCTGTGGTGATTATGATTATCCCATGTGAAAAGGATAGTTCGCTGCTAGAACTGTCACCAAGTGCAGACTTTGTCTTTAAAAAGAAAAGAAAAGAAAACGATTGTGTATTCTTGAAAGGTCAGAGGCAGGTTGGTGTGAACAATGTCAGCTCATTGGTCTTCTGTGAAACCTATCATGTAAAACATATTGACTTCCAGAAAGACACAAAAAGAGATGCAGTTTCTACAACTTGTGTATTGGGTTTTGTGTGTGGGTGAGATGGGGAAGGACCAGCACAGAAACCTCTCATTTAACTATCATGTCTTGTATAATCTCAACCTTTCCTATCAACAACAGACAGCAAATAATAATTAGATATCTTTTGTGGCCTGGTATTGCCTTTCTACAAAGCAGACTGCAGAGACAGAACCTGACTGTGCTGTGTTACAGCTATACACATAGTACTACATCCTGGATAAACAGGTCTTAACAAATGACACCAATGCCACCAGCTGCCTTTGTTTCGTCTTTGTGGTTCACATTGTTAGTTCTTCTTGTTGTTTCACTACCAAGGAGCTTCCCTGTGTTGCTAAGCAAAATTTGGACAGCTGAGTTTGATCAACTTTTTCCCGCTACCCCCACATTTATGGTTCTTAAAACAATCGCATTGATTATTTTTTTTAAACAGAGGGGCTTAGCTTTAAAAATGAATGTTTAAGTCAATTTCTGACACAGTAATCCTTTTTATGCTTAGAGTCTTAAATCTGTTGGCTAAAGTAATTTCAGCAACGCAGCTTGAGAAACATAAATATTGGAGTTTTGTCATTCATTGTAAACAGCAAAACGGTTTTAACGCTTTTGTGGTACATTAAACCTCATGAGCTTGGGTGGGGACTTGGGAGGGCTCACTAAATCTTAAACTGTAATTTGTATGTGGCAAGTTTTTAATAGGTTACAGCAATGTGGGGAGTGGAATTATGCAATGGTCAAACCCTCTCATTTTAAGTAGAGCTGATCTTCAACAGGTTCAAACCTATTTATATTTATAAAGCATAGTCCATAGATAAAATGCACATCCTTGCGATGTGCTGTACTTTGTTCTGCCAATGACTACATATATTTTGTCTTTGGTCCGATTTGAACGTCATTGAATGTATCAAAACAACACATTCACTTTGTTTATTTCTTTTGGAAAAACAACTTTTAGCAGTCAAAAGTTTAATTGGGCCCTAGCCAAGCTTATTTCTGCATAAGTATACAGTTCTTCCTTGAAATATTGTTTTGTGCAACAGGTAAGAAAGAAAGGAAAAGATGGCTAAGATATGTGTGCTAGCTAGCAGTCTGCTAAGTGCTAGAAATGATTTGTGCAACTGAGCCGAGTTATTAGTGATCTAGTGACCTTGTGACCTGTGGGAAGACTGCAGACACCACACAAGCTGGCAAAGTTTAAACTAATACATGTATGATACAATACCATCAGTCCGGCACAACCCAGCAGTGTATATAATCTAATAACAGACTTTGCCAAATCGTATTGCTTGTTGCAGTAGAAATGCAATTCCAATTGTACAGTTTTATCATAGTATAAAACAGAAAGGATCATTTGGCCTTTAATCTCTTCCAAATGGAATATGTGTTTTTACATAAACAATTTGACCAGATGCGTGCATGTTTCCCAAATTGTTTTTGGTTCATTTGATACAAATAGTAATTGTTCATATCAAGGAGATGCTTACTTACCAGAGTGCTACAGCAGTTCCCTCAAGGACAATCATCATCAAATATTTTTTATTTTTTATTTAACTGTATTGATTTATTAAAGTGTTGATATGCCAACACTGGCTATCGGATGACATGTGGGTCACCGTGGAAACCTTGAAAGAATTGGACACTGTGGGGTTAAATTATAACAAGAAGTTGAAAGCATTTGGTTAGCTCCATAGATAATGAGCCCATTATCTACATTAGTGTCTCCTTCATCTGAAAAACCCAGCCAGCAATAGATACAGCGAAGTGTCAATGCCCTAAAGCAGAATGCCAATATGTGTCAGAAAATACTCTCGAAATGAGTTAAGTTGCGTCCATATCAATAAGAAAGTGTCAATACCAATATCAAACTAAGGGCCTGACGTCTGATTGAGTTAGTCATACTGACAAGGAAAGAGACAGATTGCTCACCTGTTCAAAACGAAAAGTCTTGTGGTTGGAAACATATTGTGATTACTGCTGAAATAATGCACAAGAGTTAGTACCGGAATAGTCCAGTAAAGGTGGATTCACAATGTCATTGTCATCTCAAGTGTGGCCCTGTTTTGAGCCTTTTCTCTTACTGTTATGAGCTGTTCAGATGACATCGTGATGGTTAATTTGCAGAGTGCTTAGACTTAGCCTCATGTGTTTATTATTTTTGACTTGCTATTGCCAGAAATGCAGATATTTGCTCCAGCTTGACATCTGTAGTCAGTTACAAAATAACAAGAACAAAAAAAAAAAGATTGTAAACCATTTCACATATAAATACTGGAACATATGCTATATTATGAACTGTTTGCAGGATAGCTGAAATGTGTGTGACTGTATTACTGCATGATTTGATATTAAATATGATAGCAAACATTAAGCAACAGTACACTAAATAAAGTACACATGTAATACTTGAATGACATGCTAATGCATTGTAAGAAGTTGTCAGAGGATTTTGTGGTACATTCATGTATAGAATACAGTGTAATTACATTGTAAGTACAACTTCAGATTAGCTAGCATACCTGTATTTTTAAGTGTATCCACATTTTTAAACATATTTTTTCTATTCATTACATGTTTTTGTGCAGGGGTACCGATTCATAAAAAGCATGTAAAGCTGCATATAAAATTCAAAGCTGCCCATATACTTACATTTAGATAAGAAAAAAACAAGCAGTGAACTATAGAATATAGAAATGTAGAACATGTGCAGTGCACTTGAATGAACACAGAGTTTTCTAACTGGCGGACTGTGGTTAAACTAATTTGATTCGGTTGCTATTGGGAGCCTAATGTAATGATGATGCAATCTAGTGATGTCATACCCTCACCATGCGGGCATGCATGCATGCATATAACAGAACCGTCATAACAATTGGACCTAAATATATAAACTAATTATCAATAGATTGCATCTATTGATATCATCACAGATTGATCTCAAGTGACATCAATTTTCTTTCAGCAAGCTAAATAGCACTGTATCCAGTAGTGAACTATCCCTAAGTGGTGTACTCCATGGTCAATGTCCCACACATGTGCTGCTCTGCAAAGGCTCTGCTGCAATGCACAGATGAGACACATGAATTGTGGATGGTGCCATTTCTCATAGGGGTGCCCACCCGACAAGTCAATATATAACCAAATTAGTTATAAATGAAGCTTGGGTCATTTTGTAGAGATTGCATAAAATAAAAACTAAGTCTTTCAAAAGGTGACTCATAAGTGTACCTGTCTGGAGATTCTAACATCTGTTTTAGCTGTCTTAGAATACAACCTATTGGTTAGCTAGCTGGTTAATAAAACTGCTGCACAGGTTTACACAGGTGCCATTCAGGTGATCATAGAACCAAAGAAACTCTTTAACCAAAATGCTCATCGGAAACCCTGCAAAACCAGCTTTGACCAGTTTGAACCCTTGCTTATTCTAAGTAGACTGCTATACAAACAAACACAGATCTTTTATTTTATGTTTGTTTTAGAGAGCAAGGCTATCCCTTTATACACCCAAATCATGACAAAAAACAGACAGATCACCATTTCACAGTGCATTACGTAATTTACAGTGTGTGCCAATTAAGACGCCTAATTCTTGTTTGTGCTGATTTTGTGTTACTGCTCGTTATATTCTTCTTTTATTAAGTCTGCATGAGCGTAACCATTTAAGTAAAAAAATATATATATATTAAAATGGAGAGCAAAGGCAACTTCTAATAATGAGCAGAAGAACTGTTTCGGTTAAACTCGAAAGTAGCCTACAGTCCCAGTTCTGAAAATGATGGCATTCTCACTAGAAGCAATTAAAGTCTGCAAGGTCCAGCGCATTAAATGACCTGGAGACCATATCCCTTCCCTGAAACACAACACCCCATGAAATGGAAGGGAAAAGAGGATCTTCAGGTTTCAGCTGAGCACCACCCATCCCCCCCACCCCCCCCAAACAATGGAGCTGAGTGTAAGCAGATGTTGTTGCTATATAAACAACTGATCCCTCAGTCCATGCAAGGTCTCAGAGCTGGGAATCTAATGTACAGAGATGGCCTTGATTCAGACAGTTCATCACCGGGGTCGGAATGGCATTTTTACAAGCCTACAGATAACTGGAGAATAACAGCCAAACATTAGTGGCTAGTTTATGGTCTGCAGTAGTGTGAATTTACTAGTATTTTTTTTTTACATTACAAATGTTTATATACATACATATATAAACAATTGACAATCATTTTATAAAATTACAAAATTGTCAACACTGAAGTCTGTTTAGGAATTAGAAAAAGGGAATAAAAAAATATATTTTAATCTTATTGTTCTAGAAATATAACATGGGGCCCAATCAGTAGACAAAAATCTTATTTTCACTTTACTACTACTACTACTACTACTACTACTACTAATAATACTAATAATAATAATAATAATAATAATAATAATAATAACAACAACAACTGTTTGAATATTATTATAGGACTACTGTAATTATGAATGGGGTAAATTAGGTAATGCTGTGGAGTGGGCAAAGCAACAACCTGTGAGGAAATCCTAGTCTGTTCAAAATTTCATCCAGGAAATGATGACTACAGTATTAATGCCAGTATTAGATACTAGTCTATTTATATTTGTTCTGATCTATGTGAATTATAACCTAATATTATCACAAAGAATTAGTGAAATTAAATTGCTTTATTAGGTGGTTTTCATGTCTGTTGTTTTTTTTAGAATGTTCTTATGCTGAAGTGTAAAACATTACTTTGCATATATATATGCAGTGCAGGAAGAGAAAGGCAGGGTGTTGTATACACCAGAAAGGGGGCTAAGGCCCTAGAGGAAAAATCTATGTCAGCTGTGAAACAAGCTCAGACCGTAAAAAGCCACACCAGGGCCCTCGGACCAAAGGTCAAGCAAAAGCAAAGCCGGGTGTTAAAGGTTACATGTCATTCTGTCACCCTTGTGTGTCAGAAAGGCAGGTTATCGAATTAGTGCTAGAGAAGTCTTTCTTAGGCCAAATTCATGGCTCTCCTAACTTGGGCAGCCAGACAGTAATTTATATATATATATATATATATATATATATATATATATATATATATATATATATATATATATATATATAACACAATAATCTGTATGTGGTAACTTGAAGGAGAGTTTATTGAAAGAAAGACAAAAATCTGATGGGGCAGTTGTTACAAAAGACAAGCCTGTTCCTAGCAACGAGACCCTTGACGTCAGACTCAAAGCAGACGTGTAAAGGTCGTTAAGGCTGTCCCGAGGGAATGTCTATAGTTAGTTCACATAAGGCTGGGGGAAAGTATGCTAAAAACAGATTAAATTCGTTTTAATATAAAGTTCGAAGATGCAGAGAACAATATCCTGCCTTGAGTCTTTCGTCGTCAGGGTTTCCCGTGAGAACACCAAGTTGGCATAGAGAAACCCGACCGACAAACATATTTACCCCTGGGTGGAAGGTACAAATTAAATTAGCCTGTCACAAAAGAGAGATGTTTTCTCCTTCTGTTCTGATGTCATGGTAGTAAGGAAACATAGTCTGGGGGCCAAGAAATATGGCACAAATGCATTCATCTTAGCTACCATTCATTCTCCTCCAAGATCTAAACAGAGAAGATAAAAGAATGGCGCTGCCCAAGAACTTCCTCTGCTTAGTTACAGATCCAGCCCTGTAAGGCATGATGGGAAATGGTGAAGTGATTAGGTGAATACATTTCATTTATTATTTATTAATGGGTGCCAGAGGTTTTCCCTGTCAGCTAAATGACTGGAACAGGGAAGGTTTTGGCTCGTCTGAGCTGCACACAATTATCTCATGGGCAGACACATCTAAATTACACACAGTTTATGTTTTTTTTTTTTTTTTTTGTATTACTATTATTAACGTGTGAATTTGCACATATGGATGAAAGTATTTTTGGGTTTTGCTGAGGGACTTTTCCGTGATTATGTTAAACCATGGAAATGACTGCAGTCTGGAGGCATTTTATAGGGGTTAAATAGGTTAATTAATGTGTATTCTTGTTATCTGTTTATTAAGTATTCAGTCAAAGGGAAAGAGGAGGAATTGCATCAGACTATTGCTCTTTTGTATGGTTTAGATCAAAGCTTTCTGGGAAAATGTGTGTTTCGTATAAAATACATGAGCTTTTTCTTTTTTTCAGAATTTCAAGTTTTATTTTTAGAACTTTTTTGTGGTACTTCTGAAACATAAACCATGCCATTTTCAATTCACATTTGTCATCAGAACAATGACATTACTGGTACATGCTTTGTGTATTATCTGGAATCAAAACTGTGTCAGTCATTCCCCCATAAGTTTTTGAAATGTTACAGCATTGCTCAAGTTTGTTTTTGTTTACAGATGAACTTTCACCTTTGGAACCTCCAGGTCTTTGAAATGGTTCCAGCGATGGAGCAATGACATTGTGACAGAAAGAAGTAGAACCCACAAACAGTTGTGTCAGCTTCTGTAATGAATGCCTACGACTGTATCACATTTTAATAATGAATACAGAAAGTATGTACCGTCCCTCGGTGAATGTAAATGCAGCCACAGCTGTTGCAATATGAACCGCCAAAGTCATAATGGTTTCTCAGACCGCAAGCTTTGAACTCTGTGACTGCCTCTCTTGTTTAAATCTGAATCATGATTGAATTGGCTATTGTGTTGTAACTTGAACTGACATTGAGTTTGAAACATAAACATGCCTGCATTTCTATCATGTCCCACTTTAAACCTATTTAACAAACAACCAATTAAACAAGTGAACAAGTACTGGATTTTTTTTTTTTCTTGTAGTTTAAATGACAATACTGGAAGGTATCTAAAAGCACAACGGTTGCAGGTGTTCTGTTTAGATAGGCTAAGAGGCCTATTTTCAGCTTTGTCCTCATATTTATTTGGAAGTGCTGTTGTGTTTTCCTGCAGAGGCTTGGCCAAACATTCTCATACACAGCAATTCTTACCTGCAACAAAAATAGTTCCCTGTGTCTGAACAGCCTGCCTAATTCCAAAATAGCGTCTGTCAGCTGTCGTGCCTTCAGCAGCAATGCATTAACCCAGCACTCATACAAAGAAGCTTGGGGATGGGAAAACAGTGTAAACAATGGCATTGTTTACAATTTTGTTTATTATGTTTCGAGAGATTAGTTTTTATTGATTTTCTCATCCCCAGGACTGAAGAGCTGGAGAGGTTCCCAGTAAGACTTGTGTCCTGTCCTCCATTCATCCCGTCACACTCCTGTCACTTCCAATGAAATGACTCTACCTGAATTATGCAGATGAGGCCTTTGTGGTGTCCTGCTCGCGCTATTCTTCTCCTCTGTTATGGTTTGAACTGCGAGCTGGGCCGAGACTCTGACTGTCTGATCTCAGCACTCCTGGGGTCAGAGCCTTTCAACCTCGGGGCTTGACTTCTGCCTCAGCCATTTGACAAATCACCCGGGCTCACACAAAGGGCTGGTTGAGCTGCAGAGTGAGTGTTCTCTATACATCACTGTGCTGCGCTGTTATGTTTCCTTCTCACTTTTCCTCTCAGTAATTGGACAAAGGGAGCGAAAGACGTTTGTGTCCAAAGAATGCTTTCATTCGGGGGGGGGGGGGGGGGACGGGGGGGGGGACTATGATAAATGGCTGCCCTTTGCTTGGAGCTGCTATCCCACCGCTCAGCTCCCATCACAAGAGTGCCTTTGAGTGGGAGCTGCCCCACCAAATCTTTCTTTGGTATACTCTTTAACTCAGACTCAGCGTAACTGTGAAAACATGTTTTACATGAGTGAGATTAGAATTTATTTGGGAGTTTTATTATGCTATGGATTTTATTTTTGCATAAAAAAAAAAACTCTTGGCAAAGCTCAAAATTTGGAAACTGCCCTTTCCATTTGATGATACATTTGTTTTTCAACTAAAAACCCTTTAGGACCCCTTGTAAAATAATATTGATATACTGGTACAATGCATTTTTGGCTGAATTATTGTGTACTTTGCAGTTTGTTTATCTGGATTTTTTTTTTTTTTAACGGAAATACCTTATAGGGAATTCCCTCATCAAATTTGAAAGGGTTTTACTTTCTATTATGTTCAAGGTATGACAGGCACACATATCTGCAAGTTTCAGTAAAAGATAAATGTAGTCATACTGGTATTGAAATGTATGTATGAACTTATACATTATATCCCATTCTGGGTACTGACGCAATGTGAAAAAATGATTCTTGGTTGTATAAATGCCACTTAATACACATAATGAACCACTAGCCAGAACACAGTGCAACATTATAACTGCAGTGGAGTTAAACATGCTAAGAACAATATTTGCTTTACATTGATCCAACCTTCCACAATACCAATGATAAGGTGTATTTTACAAGCATTTGTTTTTGGTTACTTTTTTGTAGAGGGGGTAGGAGAGAGAGTCTTGTTAATTTTTAGCTTTCTACGATAATTATTTTTCAGTGTTGTATCCTGATTTTATGCCTCCCATCTTGAGGTCTTGACCTTACCTAACTTAAACCAACAAATAAAGGAATGCCATTAGCTGGAAGGATTATGCTGGTCTTTTATGTGATTTTCTTGGTTGGTAGGAGTCTAATGCAGAGGAGGCAGGACCACATTAAATCATTACTGCCTCTCAAGACAACCTTCTGTTTTGTGGGTCTCTAACCCACTGTATAATCCAATCAAATACTAAAAAGGTTAAAGCATAAAGGCCTTTAGGTTTGGGGGAATGTGGCATAGGATCGGCAACCAGGGTTGTGGCAAGATGTCACAAAAGTGCTAAAGAGAAATTATTCAAGAGTCTTGTTTGTGCTAGAATATCTTTTCTTGGTTTAGTAAAGACCCAACAGATTTTCAAAATATTCCGTTTTGTTTTACACATACATACAGTATAGTAAACGCCAGTTTGATGCCGTCTGTCTGCGTCCTCCTTGGATAAAGTCCATGGCACCTGCTTGCACTGTGCCTGACTGTAGCCAGTGGAATCGAAATGATTTAAACAATGGTAGATCTTAATACCACCGTCCTCATTTTTATAAACCAGATCTTCTGTGAACCTTTTTTAAATTGTTATTGTATATATGCCTTTCCCATTGGCCAGATCCCTTCTCAAGACTGACCGCATTCTGTTACTGACTTATGTAACCAGGCCTGGGACTGCTGCACCCTGTTTACACTTGGTAGATCTAATCCATTTTTAAAACCAGTTTTAAAAGGCAGTGCAGACTTAACGTGGTAATATAAACACAGCTGACTGGCTTAAAGCCGCCTGTTTTTATTCTGATCCTAAACCACTCTGAAGAATCGGTGCCATTTCTGAACCTGCTGGAGACAAATCGTGAAAAAAAAAAAAACAACAGAGCTGAAACTTGAGCTGGAACTCTCTCTCACACACACGGTTTTCAAAAACTGTTTATTTAGTTTTAAATGAAACATGTAACTCCTTAACTGTGAGAATGCTAAAGGAGTTACATTATGTATTTAAGGCTGCATTCACACTGGGTCCCTTTCAAACGGACTCGGTCTGGTTTGTTTAGTTTGAAACAATGTATCAACGTGCTTGCTGTTCACGCTTACCTGCAAACAAGATGACCGAGTTTGTTTGGATGCGAACTGAAGTTTGATTTTTTTTGGTTCTTTTCCATTATTTTTCAAGACTGAGTCTGTTTGTGTTCACAATGCAGTTTTCAAATTAACTTGGTGTGTTTATATCCTGCAAAGAATATTGAAAGATGGCAGCTATTGATGTGTTGCTTCAGTTTTTAATACAGCATGTTTTAGATCCTTACATATTGGTGGAAGAAAGCACTGGGGGAGTGTGACAGAAATAGAATGCACTAACTCATCGACCCGGAAGGGAAATGATGTGGCAGCCGCGGATAGGAGGAGCGGCTGCAATCATTTACCAAGGGGTCATGCGTCATGGTACAAATAGGGGACGAAAGCGACGTAATCTGTTCCTTGGTATGGTTACGCTGAAACCGGAAGGACCTGTATTGTTATAAAGAAACGTGAGTGTTTTGTTTGTTTTGTCTGTCTGTCTAAAAACTCTGTGATTGTTCATTATTCAGACTAGATGGCTAACATGATCTGGAGCTGTCGTCCACAGCCAGCACTAAACCCGGACAACACTGCACTACGTATTCACCATTGTTGCACGTAATAAATTGTACCTCACCACAAGCACTACAGTATTCACTCTGGACCTGTGACCGTGTTTGTGTCTAACTGTGTTTAGTACTGTGTTTATTATTTACGGTACTGCAACCCTTTATTATTACTGTGCAATACACAATGTTGTGTATTGTAAGCTCCTTATTGTTTACTGGTTGGTCATCAGACCATTGGATTATAAATAAACAAATCATTTCACCTGTACTTTGTTGTCTGTTTGTTTCATTGGATTACTGCACCTGCACTTCACCTGCTCTATACCTGCGCACTAATTACCACTTTGCCACAGGGAGCACTTCACTAATTTAATTAATGTTTTGAATGCCTATAGTACGAGAATAATGCAGTTTACGCAATTCTGCACGGTTCTCCTACTGTCAGCATTAAACAAAATAATTTAAGGAAAGACTGAATATATTTTACTATTTTTGTGAGTTTTAACCAGTTTGGCTTGGATTTTGGCATCTGGCCAAATTTCTGTCAGAGCTTCAGTTTCTCCAACTGTCCAGATTTCCACAGTGAAAAACTGTGGTGGTGTAGCAACTCTGAAGCCGTTGAAATAACAGTATATAATAACACAATAATAGTTTAAAAATTAAACATTGGGTGAATTTATTGCTAACCCTTTACGATGCACGCTATTATCGTGCTGTCTGATTTAATCTGCTTTTATAACTGCAGCCATTAGGTTTTACAATGTGTTCATAAAGGAAAAACTATAAAGACATTTCTTTTAAATGGATTCTCATTAAGCAACGTATGTGTTTTTTAGGCAAATAACAGAATGGATGATTAAAAGGACCACACCTTGAATAATTTCAAAATCTGTAATTGTGACCTAGCACATTTGTAGCTTAGTGTTTTCCGAATTAAAGGTCCACGAGTGATTGCACAGTTCATGTGATAATTTAGCTCTGGACTGAAATGTGTAGTCAAAGTGACAAAGGTGGAGACTTGAGCTTTCTTGCAGATAAGTAATCTGCTTAGAGAAATACACCTACAATATCGTCACCTATCATGTCTGTTAAGATGCTGCCATTTGCACTTTAACCCAAAGGCAGATAACGGTCATGATTTTTAAATTTTTTTAATTTATAATTCACGTCCTAATGAGAAATGTGGTGTTTCAAATTAAAAATGAACTCACTATTCATCAACACCTGTCAGATCGCCATTTGAGAAATGAATTACAAAATGTATATTTTTTTCTTATTAGTTGATAAACTCCTTGTAGATCACTGCTTGTCGTGCTGTAAATGATTGGCTTTACAGTTAGAAGTAAAAGTGTTCTTCAGTTCAATGGGATAGGGGTCTGTAACTTTAATTAGTAATGCAATCAGGAAACACTGTGGGAAACACTTAAGGGTAAAATCTCTCCAGGGGTTCCCATGTAAAAGCGCTGGACCATGCTGCTGTTGCTCAGACAACACTGCCTGCAGCCTGATACCCCGGATACATTTAACTTCCCATTTCCTGCACAGTGCAGTAAATGGGTGCAACCAGGATTGGGAAACCAGGCCCATTAACTCTCTTAATCTCCTACTTTAAACTTTGTCGTAATGGGCTGTTGCTTTCCCATTTTCGTAACAATAATAAAGGACTTTCTAAATCGTACCTGTGCTCGCCATGCTAAATCATATCTAATGGTTTGTAAGTACAAGTATTTAATTTCCTTTTGTAACCACAGGCCGTTCTTCACCCATTCTCTACCGTTTCCACATTAGTACCATGTTTGCTGTTCACAGACAGAGTTGCACTTACTATCTGCCTGCTATCTTATTCTGATGTCTTATCCATCATTACCTAAATGGCCATGCAACAGGGAGACACAGATTGTATATTAAAACTAAACAGATGCCATTTGCAATTTTAAAAATTGTTATACAAAATCCAAAATCCAGTGGACCGTAAAGGTTAATTTGAGCAACCTCATTCTACCTTAAGCTGCCTTCTATAGACTGCAGACCACAGGTGTTGTTTAATGGAATACGTATGAAGAAAACTCAATAGAGTGCATGTAATAATAATAATAATAATAATAATATGATTATTAGCGTTATAACACCTGTATAAACTACAGATGTTTACAGCCATATTATTTACAGTCCTCGCACAACCCCTGTAAGATTAGAAGACTGCCTGTACCACCTGTTGTTAATAAACGTAAACATCTTCACTGACTTTGCCTCAGAACAGCTGTACAAAGGAAGCGGCAAGATTTCTAATTATTTTAATTTATAAGGAGGAACATGAAAAATGTATACAAATTCAAAGAAAATTAAAAACAATGGAAAAAAAAAACTTTGAGCAATATAAAAATTGTATACAAATGTGAGAAACCCGAGAAACTAGAGAAATTTGTCCAGTCCTTGACAACCAATTACAACCAATAAAGTCCACATGTGAGGCTGTAATCCCATCTCAAGTTTTTGGTGATGCTGATAAATCACTGAAGCTATATATGTCACAAAAGGTCTAGATTATGCCTTAGAATAACAATGTAAACTTTTCTCAAAGCACTTAGCATGTGAATGTCATTACAGGGTGCAGTAGCTGCAGTATACAAGGAAGGCAGCAATCCAGCATAGAGCTGAGGCTTGTGATTGTGGTGTTTTCGTATGGGTCAAATGTCCTCTTTGGTGTCTGTTCTATGGTGACATTCAATCAAACTTTCAGAGGCATGGTATATCTGTCTAGAATGTTATCATCCCTTTGACTAAGTGCGGGTCATATTTTATGATTGAACCAGGACCCAGTATTATAGCTAGAGTTTAATTCACTGTGCCATACCAAAGGAAGCAAGGCCAGGTTTGCTCTAATATAATATGGCTCAGCTAAATGTGTTATTTTTTTTAGCATATTCATAATTTTTTTTCTGATAGCTAAATAAAAAAAGAAGGAATTTTAAAACGAATAGTGTGAACAGGAAAAGGAAGGTTAACCTTTGATCCCGGATTCCTGTTTCCATCTCCGGTGACTGCTGAGCCTCTCTTTGAAGGGCACCTATCTGATCCTCACACTTCAGTCACAATCCTGCAACTCTCCCAAAGGAAAACTTTTAAAAAGAGATAGAGAGATAAAGAGAGGGAGTCATATCTGAAATCTAGCCTTTTTACACAGCAAAAGGTACAAATTTAAAAGCTTGAATCTGAATTCAAAGTTAAAGATCTATATCTCTTGTGAAATGAACATCATTGAACATATACAGACGTGCTCAAATTTGTTGGTACCCCTCCACAAAAAACGAAGAATGCACAATTTTCTCTGAAATAACTTGAAACTGACAAAAGTAATTGGCATCCACCATTGTTTATTCCAAATTTAATAGAAATCAGACTTTGCTTTTGATTTTTTATTCAACATAATATTGTAAATAATAAAACAAATGAAAATGGCATGGACAAAAATGATGGGACCGCTAACCTAATATTTTGTTGCACAACCTTTAGAGGCAATCACTGCAATCAAACGTTTTCTGTAGCTCTCAATGAGACTTCTGCACCTGTTAACAGGTAGTTTGGCCCACTCTTCCTGAGCAAACTGCTCCAGCTGTTTCAGGTTTGATGGGTGCCTTCTCCAGACTGCAAGTTTCAGCTCTTTCCATAGATGTTCGATAGGATTCAGATCAGGACTCATAGAAGGCCACTTCAGAATAGTCCAATGTTTTGTTCTTATCCATTCTTGGGTGCTTTTAGCTGTGTGTTTTGGGTCATTATCCTGTTGGAGGACCCATGACCTGCGACTGAGACAGAGCTTTCTGACACTGGGCAGTACGTTTCGCTCCAGAATGCCTTGATAGTCTTGAGATTTCATTGTGCCCTGCACAGATTCAAGGCACCCTGTGCCAGGCGCAGCAAAGCAGCCCAAAACATAACCGAGCCTCCTCCATGTTTCACTGTAGGTATGGTGTTCTTTTCTTTGAAAGCTTCATTTTTTCGTCTGTGAACATAGAGCTGATGTGACTTGCCAAAAAGCTCCAGTTTTGACTCATCTATCCAAAGGACATTCTCCCAGAAGGATTGTGGCTTGTCAATATGCATTTTAGCAAATTCCAGTCTGGCTTTTTATGTTTTTCTTTCAAAAGTGGAGTCCTCCTGGGTCTTCTTCCATGGAGCCCACTTTCGCTCAAAAAGCAACGGATGGTGCGAACAGAAACTGACGTACCTTCACCTTGGAGTTCAGCTTGTATCTCTTTGGCAGTTATCCTTGGTTCTTTTTCTACCATTTGCACTATCCTTCTGTTCAATCTGGGGTCGATTTTCCTCTTGCGGCCGCGCCCAGGGAGGCTGGCTACAGTTCCATGGACCTTAAACTTCTTAATAATATTTGCAACTGTTGTCACAGGAACATCAAGCTGCTTGGAGATGGTCTTGTAGCCTTTACCTTTACCATGCTTGTCTATTATTTTCTTTCTGATCTCCTCAGACAACTCTCTCCTTTGCTTTCTCTGGTCCATGTTCAGCGTGGTGCACACAATGATACCAAACAGCACAGTGACTACTTTTCTCCATTTAAATAGGCGGAATGACAGATTACAAGATTGGAGACATGTGTGATACTAATTAAAGAAACTAAATTAGTTTGAAATATCACTATAATCCAATTATTTATTATCTTTTCTAAGGGTCACCAACAAATGTGTCCAGGCCATTTTAGAATATCTTTGTAGAATAAGCAATAATTCATCTCTTTTCACAGCTTCTTTGCTTTATTCTATGACATACCAAAGGCATGCAAGTATACATGATAAAATAGCTTTTAATTTCATCACTTTTCAGGAGGAATGAAGCATTATTTCAATGAGCTGTAAGGGTACCAACAAATTTGAGCACGTCTATATATAGATATATATATATATATATATATATACAGTGCCTTGCGAAAGTATTCGGCCCCCTTGAACTTTGCGACCTTTTGCCACATTTCAGGCTTCAAACATAAAGATATGAAACTGTAATTTTTTGTGAAGAATCAACAACAAGTGGGACACAATCATGAAGTGAAACGAAATTTATTGGATATTTCAAACTTTTTTAACAAATAAAAAACTGAAAAATTGGGCGTGCAAAATTATTCAGCCCCCTTAAGTTAATACTTTGTAGCGCCACCTTTTGCTGCGATTACAGCTGTAAGTCGCTTGGGGTATGTCTCTATCAGTTTTGCACATCGAGAGACTGACATTTTTGCCCATTCCTCCTTGCAAAACAGCTCGAGCTCAGTGAGGTTGGATGGAGAGCATTTGTGAACAGCAGTTTTCAGTTCTTTCCACAGATTCTCGATTGGATTCAGGTCTGGACTTTGACTTGGCCATTCTAACACCTGGATATGTTTATTTGTGAACCATTCCATTGTAGATTTTGCTTTATGTTTTGGATCATTGTCTTGTTGGAAGACACATCTCCGTCCCAGTCTCAGGTCTTTTGCAGACTCCATCAGGTTTTCTTCCAGAATGGTCCTGTATTTGGCTCCATCCATCTTCCCATCAATTTTAACCATCTTCCCTGTCCCTGCTGAAGAAAAGCAGGCCCAAACCATGATGCTGCCACCACCATGTTTGACAGTGGGGATGGTGTGTTCAGGGTGATGAGCTGTGTTGCTTTTACGCCAAACATAACGTTTTGCATTGTTGCCAAAAAGTTCGATTTTGGTTTCATCTGACCAGAGCACCTTCTTCCACATGTTTGGTGTGTCTCCCAGGTGGCTTGTGGCAAACTGTAAACGACACTTTTTATGGATATCTTTAAGAAATGGCTTTCTTCTTGCCACTCTTCCATAAAGGCCAGATTTGTGCAGTATACGACTGATTGTTGTCCTATGGACAGAGTCTCCCACCTCAGCTGTAGATCTCTGCAGTTCATCCAGAGTGATCATGGGCCTCTTGGCTGCATCTCTGATCAGTCTTCTCCTTGTATGAGCTGAAAGTTTAGAGGGACGGCCAGGTCTTGGTAGATTTGCAGTGGTCTGATACTCCTTCCATTTCAATATTATCGCTTGCACAGTGCTCCTTGGGATGTTTAAAGCTTGGGAAATCTTTTTGTATCCAAATCCGGCTTTAAACTTCTCCACAACAGTATCTCGGACCTGCCTGGTGTGTTCCTTGTTCTTCATGATGCTCTCTGCGCTTTAAACGGACCTCTGAGACTATCACAGTGCAGGTGCATTTATACGGAGACTTGATTACACACAGGTGGATTCTATTTATCATCATTAGTCATTTAGGTCAACATTGGATCATTCAGAGATCCTCACTGAACTTCTGGAGAGAGTTTGCTGCACTGAAAGTAAAGGGGCTGAATAATTTTGCACGCCCAATTTTTCAGTTTTTTATTTGTTAAAAAAGTTTGAAATATCCAATAAATTTTGTTCCACTTCATGATTGTGTCCCACTTGTTGTTGATTCTTCACAAAAAATTACAGTTTCATATCTTTATGTTTGAAGCCTGAAATGTGGCAAAAGGTCGCAAAGTTCAAGGGGGCCGAATACTTTCGCAAGGCACTGTATATATATATATATATATATATATATATATATATATATATATATATATATATATATATATAATTGTTAACCCCGTAACATTCAAGCGAGAAGTCAGGCCAAGGATGAACTAAAAGTAGCATGGATCCGCCTGTAATGCAGATATCTCTTCTTGTGAGCAGTTACTCTGAATTTGGCTGCATAAGCCTTCAGGACCATGATCTTTCCCTCGACAGAATCAAAATTGTATCTAAATTACTTGGCATGGCAATAATGTAAATGAACCCTCAGCTTTGTTCAACCCAGGCAAGGTCAGCGCATCCAGCTGTCAGTTCATGTTCACGAGTAATCTTTTATGTGCCTTTGCCATTCTCTGTCCATCTCTCCGATCTTGTCGTTTTCTTCTCTCCGCTGTTTTTCCTGCAGAATTGTTTGATGGGCCCTGCTGCTGAGTTGGACCTGGACTCCCTGAAGGATTGTCCAGTTGGTATCTCCCATTTGGGTTTCTGGGGGTGCCGCAGTTAATTCCAACGAGCAGTCTGACCCCCTGTGTTATCACCAATTTGGCATAGCAAAACAGACGGCTCATGCACAGCTTATTCACTTTAGACATTCCCAGCAATATAACTGATTTTAAGCTGGTCAGCACTGGTTTTGCTGGTCAGGAAAATGCACGTCTCATTCCAGTGCTTCAAGAGAAAAGGCACTTACAGTGTGCAGTTTTGTACTGTGTAATTTCCAATGCAGTAGTATCTAGTTTGTAGTTCTGATCTCACCTTGTGTTTGTGTGGTTTCTGATCACTTAAGCAACAGAACCCTTATTAGGGTTTTGGGGCAGTACTGTCTGGTAGTTGACAGGAAGGTAAGAGCGACTGTACTGACAAGGGCAAATACCAAGCTATTGTTAGATAAACAGGGTTTTAATGAGATTAGAAACTGGTAAACAGTGCCTATATTGTCACTACACTTTTTAAATTATTGACTCTGAAAGTTCCTTTAGTGTCCTGCAATGAAGGTTACTGATTGGTAGATGAAAGCTCTGAAGTTTCTTCATTTTGGTAGTTCCTCCAGTAAAATATGAAGTGCAAATTATCATTTGATTTATATTATAGAATCGATGCACTTCAAAATGCAGGTGCATTGACTCATGTAGTTCCACTATATATTTACAACATGCACTTAGCACATAATTCTGTGATTTGTGAGGAGGGCACTTTGTACATTAACAACATGCATACCTGTATGTGTACAGTTATTTTCCTGAAACATATAATTATGCTGTAAGTGTGCATATTAAATAATACAGTGTAGCTACCGTGTAGCAAATGTGCCTGTTTTTGATATCCAAAGCTACAGCAGTTTACCATTTAAATGTAAAAAAAAAAAAATGCATCATTCATAATTTATATGGCGAAATAGTGCACAGAAAATGAAAATTGTCTCAAGAGGAATTGTCACCTCCTGCATTATACAAATATTTAATTAGGAAAACCCAAATCCTCTTGTTTGGATCAGATTCCCAGTTTAGAAGATAATTTCATTTTTTTCCAAATGTTTGGTGTCCAGTAACATGTATTGTGAAGCCTGCAGAGAGGGAGGCGATTCTTTCACTAGCACGTAATTGAAACAAGTCTCCCTGGCTATAGAGCTAAGTGACACGTTGCATTAGAAAGCAATTACAATGTAGATCTGATCTTTAGACCCAATATAGAAAGTGCAGGCACGTGTTTTAAAGTATGAAGCTCAAATAAATGTGCTATATAAAAGTAAATATGTTCTCAAAATTATTTTAATATTCACACTGCCTAGAACTTCATGTTCATTATTTCAAAAATGTATAAACCCATCCTTTTAAATGTGTGTTGTGGTTGAAGTAGGAGCTTTGGTTTCGGCTGTCATGTGCTTTAATAGAACTAGATGGTGACACGCTGGGCCCTAAACCATTAAAAATAAACAATTAAGAACATTGTGAGCCCGCACACATTTTCAATGGTGAGCTACCGGAATTGAACCAATCTGTAGGGGTCTCCCCCCCCCCCCCCCCCCCACAGTCCCCCTCTCTGTCGAAACCCGTCGTGTAAAAATGGGGCAGGTTGCGGAGTTCAAGTACTCCGAAATGTGAATCGAAACAGCTGCCCCTAATCACTTGCACAAGCCAGGCTTAAGGGCTCTCCATTTCACCTCTCATCTGCCAGGAATTTTGAATTTCCTGAGCAAAGATCAAATGGCAGGCTGTGTCACAAAGGGCTTTGATATGCGGACACCCAGCTCGATGCCCTCTGCATTGGGATTTCTGCTTGACAGCAGCCTCAGTGTCACCTACGCTTGGTTGTTAGTGCTTAGAACATTCGGTTTCTTTGACCTCCTTCCCCTGAATTAATTTTTAAATCTAAAATAAGGTGAATGCTTCAACTGAAGTGGCATAACATACAGTGCAACATCATACCATCTTTATAAGGTGGTATAGTCACGGCTCCTGTTTGCCCCATAATGCCATTTTTATTACAAACAATATTAACTCTGGACTACAGCTTCCGACTATGGTATTGTAAACACACCCGAATGCCGTGGCATGTTCTGATGATGTGAAGTGTGCAAAGAAAGGCATACTGTAGAAACCAATTAATAGTATTTCAATGTACACTTGATCATGATTTAATAAACTGCAGGATCAAAAGATAATGTGATGGAAATGTTTTAAAGGCTGAAACAGAGTTTTTTTTTTTTTTTTTTTTTGCTTTTGTTAATGTTAACAAATAAAACAAGGCTTACCAGTAGTGCAAACTTCTTGAAAGGATTGGAACAATTATCCGAGATTATCAATATGTTTGGAATTAATTAATGATCGAATTCAGTCATTACATTATGTTTTTCCATTCTTTATAAGTATGGTGTTCTTAAACGCCTGTTTTGTGGAAGGAAGAAATGAGATGCAGGACAACATTTTATTTAGCATGTCACTTCCTTTTTCTGCACAGAAGGCATAAACATTTTCATGAAAAGTCAGTAAAACACAAATGCAAGGTGAGATACTAATATGGGAAAATGCACATAAGAACATAGGAAAGTTTACAAACAAGAGGAGGCCATTCAGCCCATCTTGCTCGTTTGGTTGTTAGTAGCTTATTGATCCCAGAATCTCATCAAACAGCTTCTGTATTGCTCTTAAACTACCGCAGCCTTTTTTTTTAAATTATGTTATCATACAGCTGTGTTTCTAAACGCTGATTTAGCTGATTTTTCTCTTCCTTTTTTCAGCTGAGGAAGTATGATAAATTGGTCTTTTTAGGACACCTAGAAGAAAAGACATGACCTTGTGTTCAGTTTTGGAGAAAAGAGGAAAACAGCAAGCTTTTTCCAGGTTTTCATCAAAGATTTTCTTAAGACTTCCGAACTCGTGCTGCACATTCATTTGAGGAATGGGCTGGAAACTTCCCAAACGTACTTTGCAGTGAAGATATTTCTTGGACCAGAGTAACATGTAAATACATTGAGCCTTTTATCTTTGAGTTTCAGTGTCTGACTTTCAAGCCCTCAGTCAGGACTTCATTCCCTGCTGGGCCTGTAGAATTCATATCAACGATTAATGGATAAACCAGTAATATTGTTGCACATTGTTGAAACCTCTTTATTATCCCCTTGGTGATTTGCAAGGACAGTGGGATATTAACGCACAGAGTGTGTCTTTGTTGTATATCGGCATGCCTCTAGTGTGTTGTGATATTGTGGGATATCACCAAAAAGTGGCAATAGCCCTCTACGATATACATAGTGGTGTCCTGAGATATGGCCACAACTGTGACTTCACAAAGCCCATTGAAAAGAACAAGAACTGTGTCATAAAAAAACAAACCCTCTCACTCTTGGACTTGTTTCTGAACCATTCTTCTCAATTTATTAACATTTTGTTTTGTGTAAACATGCACTGCTCCTGTTTTACAGGGCACCTTTACGTTTATAAATAGTCTCAAAGTTCTCTTCCTAGTAATGAATAAAAAAAAAAAAAACACTTGCTAAGTTTCAGGTCATTAGAAACTCTACAGCTAGATGGAAACAATCGCAAAATGCTTTCTAGTTGAAGGTGCAAGGCACATGAAATAAATGAAATTAAATTATGTTAAAAATACTTATGGGATACATGGGATAGCTGACCCAAGGCTATTAGGTATGCAATTTAATTAACTTCCGTTATCCCCGGCCTACCCCTGCTCTATTTTTGCTGACTGCACTGACACCAAATGTGTTAATTCTCCACAAGATAAAAAAAGTAAACCAACACATGCTTTTTTGTGGACAGAGAAGAAAATAGTACAGGGTCTTCCATTATTATGTTCAGTTAACCTAGACGGTCCCATAAGAAGCTGAAATCAGATGATCTTTTGTCAAAGTACTGTCAATGTAACATGAAAATCTTTTGCTGTACTTAGAAAAATATGAGTTGTTGTTTTTTTTTTTAAAGCACAAACCAGACTGGATTTCTGCAGCATTCAAAAGCATTGTAGAAACTGACCTTCACAAAACTTGCAGTGGAAAATATAAAAGTTCCACCACAATGTAGGCTGAGCTTTGACTGGGAAGGATTGTATGAAAGTAACCCGCTGCCTGCTGTGCAGTGTCCAGATCTGTAAAATACCTCAGGTATATAGCTCTGCTGAAACTGCCCTAACCCAAAACAAACCCGGCACTGAAACTGCAGCTGGTTGTAGGTGCATGGAGGCGCAGAGCTGTCAAAAGCCATCTGCGCGGGCTGCTGGGCACATCAGGTATGTGGAATTGTCGACTGGTTTCAAGGAAATTCACCGGCACAGCAACCTTTTTAAAAAGTGTACAGTGGCATTCCATGGTAAAAAGTAGTTGTGTTGTGTAGCTAGCCGTGATGGAAAGTTCAGTGTATCAGAAACCCAAATAAAACATACTGTAGTTCTGTCCAGAAAAAAAAAAAAACTGTAGTTTCCTATAATGTACTACAGTATGTGCTGCAAAACTGCAGAATGTATTCCAGTCTCTTTCTCCTCTCCCAGTGATTAGTCTTTGATTTGGACCATGACCACTTTCCCCCACTTTCAGTGTTGTGCCAGTGTGGCTGAAGAAGGCTGTTACACCTGATTTAAACATTCCTTCTGCGGGGCTATTGGGCTTGTATACTTTGATATCAGCAGCAGCAGGGATGCTTTGTGTTATAAAGAGACTAACTAGTACAATCTAAGGCATTGCTTTACAACACCACAGGAATCATTTACAAGAAGTAGTAGTAGTCATAGTAGTAGTCATAGTAGTCGTAGTAGTCGTAGTAGTAATTGTGGTAGTAGTAGCAGCAGTAGTAGTGGTATAGAAAAAATGTTTTGCCATTCAACCAAGAAACATTATTAAGTCAAAGTGAATTCTGGATTCAGACAAAGAGGTATTAATATAATATTTGAAGGTAATATGATGCAATTATTTTAACATGCCTCTAATGTTGAATACATTTTACCCATTGTACTGATGCACAATGGATTGTAAAATACAGTGTTGAAATAGTCTTTATTAAAGGGCTTAATACAGATCACTTTTTCCTTTTTAAAAATGGATTATTTTTTTCACAGACTAGTTTACAGAATGCAAGGGATTAATGACAGGGAGAAGAAAATTGCTTTTATCGTGCCTGAGGAGTCCGGGAGTGATTTAAGTGCTTTGTTTTTGTAAGAGTCCGCTGTCATTAAAATAATTCATTACTGATGAATATTTTGCCTCTGCTATTAATCAGCTTCCTTCTAAAGCACAGCATTTAGAGCGTCAGTATTGTTTAAGTAAACCTGGGGACACTAACCTTGTCCCGTTCAGGGGTCGAGTGTGGGAATGAATCTTTTCGAGCGCAGGGGCTAAATTACTTCAAGGCTAGGCCACAGGAGATTTGAGGAGTGCCGGACAATCACAATTTATTTTCAGGAGCGGATTGTGTGCAGGGCCGAGGGGAGTGGGAGCTCTGCAACGTGGTTTTTTAAAGGCTTCCCTTAACCTGTCTGTGCTAATTACATAAATCACTGCAATAAACCGTTTTGCATTCACTCGCCTTGGCCTGAAGAACAAGTGACCACATTTTGACCTTTTCTTTCGGGACCCCCTGACCCTCACTCCTAGGTTCAGGCGGTCAATTGCAGGTCACCAACGAAGGGGGCGGGGGGTGGATTTGATGGTGGGGGGCAATTACTGAATCATATTTGATTCCCATCCAATTGCTGCTGAAAATAAATGAGCCACAGGTGCTGCCACACCAAGGCCAGCACCCACCAAGGCCCATTTAGATAAAGGTACACTACAGAACAAGCTTTTCTTTCCTTCTGTCTGTCGTCTCCACTCCAATTATGCCTGCACCAGGTTGGCCATTTATCAGTATAATTGGCTTATAGACAGGCTTAAACATTGTCAAACATTCTTTTGAGAGCCGTTACTATTTTTTTAACAGCTGATATTGTATCTGTTTTGTGCATTTGTGAAACCCTTAACATGTCACTGAAAGAGGTCTGTTAAAACTAAGCAGAATACTGATCATTTTTCAGTGGGGCTTTAGGCCTCAAGTGTTCACCTGGGTCACAGATAAGATTTATGAGTCCCAAGTTCCTATATCTGACAGAGAGAAAGCATACACCCCCTATTACATACACACATACCCTCACACACAAAACAAAGTCCAGTAACTTTGTCCACACACAGGCTTTCCCCCCACAGGCTGCCAGAGTGGGAGAGAGTGAGGTAGTGAAATTGATGCCTCTTAGAGATACCAGAGTGGACATCAATAAAATCGAGATTGATACGAACCAGTGGAGTGACATGATTGCAGGAAAAAAAGGTTAGAACAACACAGGAAAGTTATTTATGTTAACTTCAAGGACAGTGAATTTGTCATAGAGCCCCCCCCCCCCAACCTCCACTGGAGATCTATAACCCCGGAATGCTGTCTTTTCATTTATAAATAGTTTGTTGATAAAAAATGTTTAAGCACAGAAAGTGTTTGTTGGAAACACTGGAACATCCCCCATCCTCCCACACATAAACGCTCACACACACACACATAACTATCTAAATGGACAACCAAGGGGATTCTAAACCTATTTACTTTCCAAGTCCTGAACAATACCCCTCATTTATGCCTTTAACCTGTATTTGAATAATTTATTTGCAGTTTTAGAAGGAATTGGCTCCCTGTATTGTTTATGTAACATTTGACAAAGATTGTTAAAGTATTTGTCATTGCATCTTTTCATAAAAAGAAACATTTTCATCATCATCATAATAATAATAATAATAATAGTAATGCATGACAGCAGTCAGCACTAAGAAAACACAACAGCCATTATCTTTGTAGCAATATCCCATGTATAGCTGTGAACGGATGCAATTCCCATACACATATTTTAGTTTTGCGATCCACAGTCTAGCCCTAAGACCCTCAGAACTCTATTATGGAATAAAGGTACCAGACTAGGCTAGGTGTGCTATTCAAGAACGCTTCTACTCCATCACCCAACTGTGTGCTTATTAAAAACTGGAAGATCTGTTCCGCGCAGGCTGGTAAAAGGGAGGGCTGTTTTCCCACCTCTATTTATTTTAATTAGAACCCACTTTCTATTGGTCCAGCAGCTGACGTCTGGCTGTAAGGGTTTAACAATAGGCACCGTGATTTACAGCCTTAGAAACTGCAAGCCCCAAATACCTCCAGTTCAACAAGGCAGCAGGAGCCTGGGCTCATTGAAAACTCCACTAATTTGTTTATTGCCATCTTACTCTGCCCCTCACACCATTGATTACCACTCAGCAGACTAATAATGGCATTTGCAAAGGAAAAGAGGGAAAGGGGAGGGGGAGAAAACTCTAATCTTCACAGGAAATCTCGGGTTGACCTGAGGTGCCTTGCTACTGAACAGCTAAACAAATGCACCGCTTACCTTTATCAGATACTTGAAAATTGAAATTGTAAACAACGTCAAGCCAGGGTCAGTGTGTGTGTGTGTGTGTTGTATGAAACTGTGGCACTGATGGCATCTGGCCTTGTGCCACACTCACACACAAACAGGGAGAGATGCAGGGAAGCACACTTGTCTGCATCATTGTCCTGGCAGGTCTCCTGCTTAAATTCCACTGATAGGACTTTAATCAGTTCTTAATCTCCTTATCGCCCCCCGGGTGCTGATCAGCCTAAAAAGCTTAACGTAATGCAGGGCCCCCGTAAGACTCTGCCACTTGAAAGCATAAGGTAGGCCGCTGAGGTTTTAGTTAATCTGATTAGCAGTAATTAAAATAAACTCTTAAAAAAGCAGCCTTGGTATTTTAATGGTGAAATCGGAATGCCATGAGTGGTACGAGCTGGCATTAAAAAAGCCAGCCCTGGTACTTGGGTTCTAAATGAGGAGGGAAAAGGTTAAAAGTCTGCCCGTAGATGTTGAAACAGTGCTGTATTTACATGTTTTAAAATGCTCTTGGCTTCAGTACCATTTTCACTGCAGTAGTGCTTTTTGTGCAGTACTGCTTTTCATTTCTAATTTTATTTTAACCATTTGTAACAAATAGTATCCAGCTTGTGTCTGCTTGGAGAGTAGCGTATGCATGAGTCGATTTAACTGAGCGAGTAAATGTTATCAAGCAACAAATTCATTTAGTTTTATTTATGTAACCAATTTACAAAGAAAATTTCTTTTTTGCAAAGGAAGCTAGTTGGTACAATAATTACACTGAGATCAGTGATAAGAATTGTGTTAATCTATTCTTTATTCTATACAAGATGAGCATACTTTACTGAAGGACACACTGTGCTAGGCAGTATGTTGTTGCTGTCGCCAAATCGACCCAGCCTGTTAGCATGTGCACTGACTAGTACAGCACTGATGTGAATGTTAGATCCCTGGAGCACCTCTTATGACCAGACTGACTTGGTAAACTTTCCATGACCCTCTCTGTTTTTTAAACTCAAGGGCACGTAAGGATACTGGACTGGGTTTTTTTTTTTTTATTATTACTATGAATGCTTGAGTGACCTTATGCAGTTACATGTGAATGGAAAATACATTTATTCTTTCCGCCTCCATTATGTTTTACTGACTGAATTGTCAATTCCAATAGATTATTAACTAAATACATACAGTAAATATATACGTGGGTAATTGGGATATGCAAATTTCTGCATTACAAGAGCCAATCAAATCCTGCAAAAGTTGCCAAACGCCTTCTACATTCCCAGCTTTTTAAAAGTCAGAGCAGAGCAGCTGCAGACATGTTTTGCCGTGTTTGGGGTTCATCAGTGCAGTGTAACTGTACTCCGACCAGTGAAACTTTTCACTAGTCAGAGTACCGTTACACTGCACTGATGTGCCCCAAAGAGGGCGAAACATTTACTGTGCTCTGATTTTTTTAATACCTTAGCAACTATGGTTGTTGTTTGTTTTTTTTTGATTGTTTGTTTTTGTAACTTTGCTGCTTTTAAATGTGAGGTTCATGCTTTAAGAAAGCAGCATCACTTATTTGCTACCTTAAATTTTAAAGATTAGTCTGTGCATTAATTGCCAGAGGCTCTCTTGGCAGCCATTTCTGGGTTTCTTTGTAACCAATAGATTAGCTTTTCCCACAGCTAGCCAATCAGAAGTGATAGGGGTGGGAGGTAAACACCTTTTAAAATGTTTGTGTGTAGGTGCTAGACTTCCGTAATTCAGTTTTCATAAACTTGCGTAGCCCTCAAAAAATATACCTGGAGTATCTTTCTAACAACAGAATGGACATAGGAAAAATAAATAAAAATTACATATCCTACTGGCAAAGTAACGGCAAAACCTCACAAAAACCTTGTTGTCCCGGGCGTCGGGCAATATGAATTGCAGACCCCTGTTATATACAATGAAGTCCGAGATAGATAGATATATATATATATATATATATATATATATATATATATATTGAAGTTTGAAATATATAGATTGAAGTTCGATATATATTCACTGACTGGACACAGGCACATTGCTCGTAAGCTCAGTGAGGTCCTGATGTTTACTTTTGCAATACACTTTACTTTTTTTTTTTTTTTAAAAACAGAACTAAAAATCTAACTTTTTTAAATGTGTCAAATAAATAAAATGATTAAAAAAAATAACATTATTATATATATGTGTGTGTGTGTGTGTGTGTGTGTTGATTTTGTTTCGGATTATAGTAGGGCAACATTCACTCAAGCATGATAAGCTCTGAGCGCATTTGTGTTCTGCAACACAGGAGTATGTTCATGAGGTGCACATGTATTCCTGTTGCATGTGGGCTGTACAGCACTCTAATCCTCGTTTGTGTTGACTGACAAACCCAGTTGGAGATCTCCTAGTCCCCAGGTTCAGTGTGAATGTGAGGGGAGGCTGAAGTTCACATCACTTCCCTGTCACCCACACGCTTTAGGTCATGAAGGCTGGAAGGAAGGAGCCCACGCATTTAGTGTAAACAGCGTGTCTTTATTGTCATGTAAACAAACACTGACTCATTGTTATACCTCAAAACATATGGGTGTGACTTCTACAGTACGGAGGGCTGGGTGGATTGTTTTTATCAGTTTACTCATTCACAATCTTCATCCAGGAAAAGTCTCATTTGAATTGAATTATTTCTCCTAGGATCCTAGAACAGAAACACAATACAACAAGAACTGTATTAGGTGACAGCGTTGTGCAGAATATTCATAGAAAAGTAAGGAAACCTGCAAATTCATGTGCAAATTTCAGTGAGTTTTTAGAATGTCAGATCTGAGCCCAACCCTAATACTAGCTTGACGTTTCAGATTTTTAGTTATAATAATCTAAACGGGTGATGTACTAGCCACCTTCTTAATATTACTACAGTACATGCAATACAATCTCATTCATGAGGTGCGTTGTTCAATTAAATGCAATTTTTAACTTGTACTATTTCACTTTTATATACAAACTGTTGCCGTGCACAAATACTAAGTACAGTAACATATAACAGTCAATTGCATCAAAGAACAAAACAATACTTTTTTTTTTTTTAAATGTATTTGCAGAATCCATTGCTAGGTATCTTTTGTGAATGGACAAACGCCTGGGAGCTCAGTGAGGTCACAACTGATAGCTGAAGAGGGGAATGACCTGCAGGTTCTCAACCTGTTCCAAGTTTAGGGATGAGTAGGTGCAGGATTTCTGAGAGGTTGTTCCAACAGATCTCAGATAAACAGAATTCTTGAGAAGAGCCGGTGGATTCATGTAAATATTTACCATCCACCGGCAGACCACTTAGGCAGGTCATTATCTGCACATTAGTATTTACATGGCTGGCTTGCAGAGGTTTTTTAACCAAAGGAATCCGACTTGCATGTTGGTAAAAAAAAGCGTAAACATTTTTGTTTTCTGAACTGCATGCCCCAACAAAGTTAAAAGCATTGTGTGATAAGGCTGATAGGTGAACAAGCTTTCATATACTGTAATACAACATGAAGCACCAGACATGTGTGATGGATTTTGCAAAGCTTTTACAACAGCAGTAACCATAGCTTTCTGAGTGTTGCAATTATTGTCTGTTTGTTTTCTTCACATTTTGGCAGTTTTCCTGCATCTCTTGAAAATTAATGTAAAAAACAAGTGAACATGTGAATAAAGATAGTGTTTCATCCAAACCATTGGTTAAAATGGAACTCTTCCATTAATAGCTCCACTTATGTTATACTGTTACAGCCCACAATACACAGAGACAATACTTAACATTAAACTGTAAGATTGAATTAATATGTATCATGATATTACACTTGTATTCTTTTTAATAGATTCAGTTTGGCATTGTTTAGTATTTGCAGCATATCATGATGACCCCATTGTTTTTAGTTAACATGAAGTGTCTGTTTTGCTTTTTTAATTTCTCATACTACTGATGTGTCTTTCTGTAGTGTTATGTTTTGTTTAGATGGTAAAAACACCCCCCTGTATGACCCTAAGGAGGCAAAGCATTTTACCAGCCTTGCTGCAGCTTTCATTTTTAACGTCCCATTCCCCATATAGTCCAGCCGTGATTGAGTTGGAACATTATTATTATTTATTTCTTAGCAGACGCCCTTATCCAGGGCGACTTACAATCGCAAGCAAATACAAATACATTCAAGTGTTACAATATAAGTCATACAATAAGAACAAGAAATACAATAATTCTCAAGTGTGACAAACCACAATTCAATAATACAGCAGATAATAGTGAAAGTTACATCAGGATATGATTAAGTAGTGATAGTTACATCAGGATATGATTAAGTACAAAATACTACAGATTAAACACTTGGGAGATTACAATATTCTGAGGTACAGGATTAAATGCAGTAAAATAGGGGGCAGATAAGAGCAAAATAAAGCATATTTAAATGAAGGGTGATAGTGTCCCAGGATACAACAGAGGAGTTCTACAGGTGCTGTTTGAAGAGGTGAGTCTTAAGGAGGTGCCGGAATGTGGTCAGGGACTGGGCACATTCCGGACATGCTTGCCCTGTGTTACTCTCCCCTTTTAAAGTTCACTGCACAGTCACAAATCCGAGGGGAGATTTCACACATTTCTGTAAGTATACAATTAAACAAAAAAAAAAAAGATTTTTCGCAGTAAAGTCGCAAAGTGCGAACTCAGTCTTGTTTTATACCACCTTACTCTTTCATGCTTGTGAGTTACTTTGCCCAGAAGTAAACTGAAATGCTGTCACTGAACAAAAGACAGTGCTTCTTGTAAGCGTTTCACAGGTCAGAGTGCCTGTAGGGTAGTAGGGAAGGCAAATCTGCTGTTGTAATAGCAGTGCATTAAGTTATGAAAATAAACCGAATAAATAATGAGAGGAGCACAGTGTATTTCTATGCTGTGTACAACATGTAGGAACATACTAGGAAATTAACTCTAAAATAGGGGCTATTTTTGGTAATGAGGGTCTAATTAAGCAATAGAACCCATCTTAGAGGGCATTGCTGTATAGACAAGGTCCAGTTTTATTTTGATTAAGGCTGTTACTGCGATTATAAAGTGAGTATAGTGCTTTTATTGTTATTTTAAACATTTTAAATCTCTGCAGATTTATCTACTGCACCTTTTCAATGTGTTGCTCTTCTATCCGTTTCTCTTTTTACAGCTAGACATTCTTTCGGAATGTTCCGCGGTCATCCACCATGTGGTACTGCCCTGCAATGCAGCTTCTTGATTGGTGGATAAACGTTTTCTAATGTAGGTTTTTATAAAATCATGGCCTCTAAGACCCTGATAA
Organism: Acipenser ruthenus; assembly: GCF_902713425.1. Classification (NCBI taxonomy): domain Eukaryota; kingdom Metazoa; phylum Chordata; class Actinopteri; order Acipenseriformes; family Acipenseridae; genus Acipenser; species Acipenser ruthenus. Next base: position 6,281,401 of record NC_081189.1, read on the forward strand.
TTTCAGTTGAATAAATGTGCCATTCATGTATCAGAAGAATGGAAATAACAGAACTCTGTTTAAAGATAAGAAACATACATGGACTCAAACAGCTCTTTAGAACAAAATATTTGTTTCTGTTAAAAAGTTTTCTAAAGCTAAAAAACACTTTAGAGGAAGCAAAAGACAATGGGAAGCTTTAAACCTTTGAAATCCAGTTTTTAGTTCCTTAAGTTTTTGCTGGTGTGTAGTTCAGTATTTCAAGCTGTCTCCTACAGTATCTTAAACACTTACATGCTGCCTTTGTTTTGCAATGCCTGAGTTAAAGTTTCTCTAATTATTTCTCCAACCCTGTCAGCTGTGCTGTTGCTCTAGTAGTTTAAAGGTTAAACCAAGCACCAAGACTGTCAGACTGAGTGAAACCAACTGGTGCAGAGCTATCAGAAGGCAATCAGTGCTAATAGGTACATAATGGCTAACAGTGGGCCTGTTTGCACACAGATACATCATAGGAGACAGAACACAGGCTACATTGCACTCACATTCTGAAGGAATGCTGAACATTTCAGGCACCTACAAAAATAAAAGGGTAATGTAAAATATGTTATCCTTGTTAAAAGCTTGTTAAGCTTCCAGGCCCATAGGGCTGGGAAGCCTAGTGTTATTGCTGTTTATTATTATTATTATTTTTATTATTATTATTATTTTTCTTTCCGCAAAAACTTGCTCGAAAACACACCAGATTCTGTAGGTTGGTAGATGCTTATGGGAAGATGGAAAATGCTAATGAACATTTGTCGTAAGTCACATGGTTTGGCCGCCATATTGGATTGAAAAAAAACATTTTGTATAAATGTAAAAATTCGTCTTTCGAAACCACTTATTGCAGAGTGCTGAAACTTGGTATAGTTGCATGACGTCAAAATCGCACAGTACAGACGTCATAATCACAAACTACAAAGATCTTCTCCCAAACCGCTAGTCCAATTGAAACAAACCCAATGGCACATATGATCATAGTGTGGTTGTCTTTAAAGGGTGTTAAAGGGAAGTTGCTACAATAAAAAACATGGCGGCCACATTGGATGACATCATCAACATACAAAACTGGCTTAAAGAAACTTTGTCTCTGAAACTGCTAATCCGATTGAACCAAAACATGGCACACATGATCCTAGTGTGGTTGTCTTTAAACATTGTTCAAGGGAAGTTGCTACAATAAAAAACATGGCGGCCATGTTGGATGACATCATCAACTTACAAAACTGGCTAATAACTCCTTGTAGAGTGCAGATTGGGCCATGGTTACTATGGAACACATATAGTAACCCATGTATGCTCTATAAATGTACAATACTCTAAAGGTCAAATGAAAAACTGGCTAATAACTCCTCCTTATAGAGTGAACATAGGATCATGGTTACTATGTAAAAATGGCATTCTGCACTATATGCTAAAGTGTTTGGTACTGGTACTGCATTCTGCACTATTTGCTAAAGTGTTTGGTACTGTTACTGCATTCTGCACTATTTGCTAAAGTGTTTGGTACTGTTACTGTTACTGGTATTGGACGTCATAAAGTTGCTGGCAACTAGTTTTAGGTTGAGGTAGTGAAGCATTTAATTCTTAAAAGACTCAATACAATAGTAGTCTTGTGTGAAAGCAGTGGGCAGCGCTGACTTTAAGCTTGTTCAAGGAGTTCTCATGGCAACTCAAGAACATGTTTTATATACACTTCATGCACTGCAGTATTCATGTGTTTTCATTTATTTACTGTTTACACTGGATTGCTGTAAAAGTGATGGGAAATCAAAGTGAAAACAGTTAACCTGGGTTCCAATTCCCAGCTATTTTCCAGCAAAACCAGTTTTTATAGGAATTTCCAGCAGGAGAATGGAATAGGTAAAGGGGGTTTTGTCCTTTTGCCAAGATTTGAACGGAAGATTTTTTTCTTCTTCTGACATATTATAACTAGCCCATGCATTTTGCAGCTCCAATACAAAGAAAACAGTCCACACGGTTTCTGTCAGCACTTGGTTGTTCTTTGACTGTCAATGTTGATTTTTACAAATTGAGCCTCCTTTTGTTGAAGCAATTTGTAAGTATAGTAAGGACTGGAGTCCTAGTAATTGGACCTTACTGGCACTGCTTTTGATCTTGGAGGTGTCCAAATCTATTTACGGGCAAATACACTGTGTTTAGAAATCTGATAGCTAAATAAAGAGTCTATTTAGAGTTCCGTGAGAAACGGGGAACCAAACCGTCCCCTGACGGTTGATAATTGTACTTCACAATGTATGAGCGAAGAAACTGAAAGCAACCAGAGATGGATAAATGCAGGCAGAACATGTTGAACTGTTTGGTGTGGATGCCTGTAATCAATTGTGTATTTTATTAATGTGTAGGAATTGCATTGGCTGTTTATCATTAATCTGCATTAAACTTCTATTAAGAAATTCCAGATCTCAGAGGCATACTCAATTGCAAACTAGTTCGGTGGTATGTTTCTTTAAGTAAGTCCCTGATGCCTTTTAAGCCCTCTTCAATATGAAACAGAATGTACGGAGAATTTCACATAAATGCAGTGGACATTATGTGGATATTTGTGCTTCTCTCTGTCAGAGCAAGGCATGAACCACAAGAAAAGCAGAGAGCAAGCAAAGATGTTTTTATTAATAAGATAAAATATACTTTTTGCATTTACAAATATAGTATATATCAAACAGAACCTTTTTCCCAGAGCTTTGTAAAAACAGAGGCATATTAGCTATCAGCTAGACAAACTAGACACCATCGTTCACAAGTCAGCATCACAGTTTGTAAAGCACTAAAGAGCACCTAAGCAGATAAAAGCAATCCAGTTAGTTACACTGGTGAAATGGAGATGTGGTCGAGGACTCAGCCAACAAAATGTATTAAAATCAAAAGAACCTGGTGCTCCAACTAAACAAAACAAATTCATTACAAACTTAAATTATAAATACAAAATGAAGTGCAAAGAAAGCTTAACCCTTTTATAAGAACATTCAGTAAAACTACATGAAACTCAATCCATTCACCACAGAATCTACGTGGAAAAGGTATTTTAAAGTAAGTACAAAGGCAAAGGCACATTACCAATGAAGAACAAATACATGAAAGAAATTACTCTGAATAATAACAAGCTTCTATCTGAAGCTTAGCTGTTACTTGCTAGTTTTATACTGTACAGTGGTTTTATCCCTCTCTAAAATGTATTTGCCTTTATACTTGTTTCTCGCTCTATTTCTTGGTAGACTGTTGAATAAAACGTACCTTTTTCAGAACTCTTCAAATAAAAGAGATCGGGTTTATTTAGCAACCCTGTAGCAGACTCAAGATGTCGACATTTAACTAAGTGCACTAGTCAATGACACTTAAATGAAGGTGTTCCACCATTTTGGGTGGCGGTCTGTTTTTCTTCAGTAAACTCCCCTGAGATCAGAATTGTTTTGCTGATCTTCTTGGTTGTTCCGAGTTGCACTTGGTTGAAAGTGTTTCCCGACTGTTTTGAGGTGGGAGATGAGGTATTCTACACGATTAAAATACAAGTTATATCAATTTAAATCATAAAAAAGTACTGTACTACTTATCTAGGATTATCAAGTGGTCTGAGCACACTGACAGCGATTAATCCTTGCCATCACTCTTATTTCTGCAGACAGATTTGAGTGCTGGCTTGTCACTATCTAATCTAAACAGGGTTTAAATAGTTGTTTTCAGTTCGGAACAAACAAGACATTTGTATTGACGAAGAAGCTTAAATGCTAATAATTGACTACACTGTACAAGCAGCTAAATAACAATAAAATGTTTGTTTTCAGTTTTATGGCAACACAAATCAAAAGTGATGTATTAGTATTTATTTATTATGGTTTTATTGGTCTGAACTAAATATAAATTAAACCTTCTTCCTTTTCTTATTGTTAAATTGGATAAAGAACTTCAGTTAAAATGTGTATGAAGAAAAAAAAAATTTAGATACCATTGTCTCTTTTGCGTTGCTGTTAATTGTTTTGGAATAACGAGAAGAAATTCTACACTTGGAATAAAAGACATGCAACTACTGACCATTGCAAGCAGTGTGAAGGCACTAAAATTAGAAATGATCCAGTACAAGGGTCATGTAGAAAAGGCACCTCATGGCACTCTTTAATAGGAAAGTGCTTTAGGGTCAGGCTATTCGCCTCTTTCAAAAGCTTGGGTTTAACCCTGGAATCAGCTCCAGCTTAATCTTGCAAGCCAATTAAAGCTGTTGCAGGCAACACTCCCAAAGTTCTGCAGAAGGCTTGATTTGTAAAGTAATGAATGTGAAAAAATACATATAGGAAAGAGTGCCTTGGAAAAAAAGTTATTTCATGGTAAAAAGAAACCAAAATGCTGTAGACCGGGTTTCATTTGATTCGCTTAACCCTCTGCTTTCCACACATCATCCAAACACCAAAGAGGCTGGGATCCAGCTTTGCATACAGCAGGTACATGAAGGTTGCTACACATGCACGCCATTGTAAACATGTAAAGAGAGTTCATTGTTAACACCACTTTGAAAAAGATGTGCGCTTTGAAAACCCTCTATCAATTATTCATTGTTGAATTTCTTAAATGATTTAATGGTTTGACATGAAATGTCACAGAAATGTATAGGTACTTTTTATTCTCAAAAGATTTTAGGAGCCTGAGTAATTCAATTATAAAAGTGGTCCAATTAGAAACGATTAGGATCCACAAATGCCCCATGGGTCGTGGGGTAGGAATGGCCCCTCTGTTTAACCAAGATTAATAGTCTGTTTACTTCTCAATACTGTAAGACTATACTCCTTACTGCTCATATAATTTCTAGTTCCTAAAACTGATTACATTATATTTAAGGGAAATACATTTTACTGATACGTTTGCTCAGTTTCACTGTTCTGGTATTTTTACTCTTACTTCTCCCATTCTAACAATAGTGAAGTGCTACTGCTGTCCTGCCAGATTCAAGACACCCTATCCTTTTTGTTTTACTTGAGTAGATACAAAATTAAAGTAACATTCATGCTTTATAAATTTGTTCATATGAAGTTCTTGAAAATTTAAAATATTCTGCTTTGCAGACATATACGAAGCCATAGGATAGGAATCATGTTTTCAGTGGCCACTGAAGAGAAAAAAAAAACAATCGAAACAGGTTGAGCCGTCAGTGTGTAGGGTAGATGTCTGCCCTCACAGGACATACGGCCCCTTTAAGCAGAGGTCGCATCCTCAGAAGTTGTAAACTGCAGCTGCACCTTGTGACATTGTTCTCTGGTAATCTAGAGAGGATGAATGTGCATTTTAATCCCCTCTTTTAATTACATGATTTGGTTGCCACAGACTGAGCCCCACTTTGAAGTGAGAACATTTTTTTCATGTTAAGAAAAAATAAAGGGCTTGTAACTGGATATTTTTTTTTCCTTTTCAATGTGTACAACTGCTAAATAATCATGATTAAATTGTTTCTGAAGTATTTACAAATTAAATTATCCAGTAATAAAAAAATACAAAAAAATCCCAGATAATACAGATGTCTTTGTCATTAGAGAAAGTATTTTGACAATACTATTGAATATTGTAATATTTATTATTGGTTATAGCATAGATGGAAATAAGTCTCCTGTTGCATAGCAGTTTGATCCATTCCTGGTTTTACTGTGGGTTTAATAAGACACACTTGAGCTTGTTACCTGTACACTGTGGCTAATGAAGCTCCTACTAAAATCCAAAATGGGTGAAAGTGCTATGCAATAGGAGTTTTATTTGTGTGTATCGTAACTGGAAGTGCATTAAAGTAATTCTCTGGCACTCATTTCCACCATGTCATTGGTTATATGGGAGTAAAGCTCTATAATCACGAATGTAAACGACCCCTGGCTCTTTTGCAAAGTGGTAAGAGGCTCGGTTTTGGTGAGCGTGGTTGTCGGTTCAGGCTGTCAAGTACTAAATGTTCAGGATAAATGGAAATAAATATGTTCTGTTTGCGATGTCTTGCTAGGGCCCCAAGTAAATCAGAACATGGTTTCAACAGTGTAAGATTGTGGTGTACAGTAAATGCCTTTGTCATAAATATATAATAATAGAAGCAATGACAACTTCTTTAGGTAAATCAAATCAAATTACAATAACAACACTCCATCATTGAACGATTATAGACAATAGACAGTTATTGCAGAGATTTCTTTGGACAAGAAATATCAAACTAGTTATACGATACCATCTCTGGTCTGATCAGATCTACCTGCACACCAGGAGTGTTCTCTCAAGGCAAGGCTGGGAGTCCTTCTTCCCTGAATCACTTATAGAACAAATCATATCCCTTTTTATACATACAGAACACAGGCATAAACCCAATGTATGTGTTCTAAATTGATTGGCTGTCTAACCGAGCCCCAAACCGTGTTCTCTTATGATTGGGTAAGACAGCTGTTGCAACACATTCACCCTGATCATTCCATCACTGTTCCACTTATATTGTTCTTATCTTAACTGGTTTCAGCTCGCTTTAGTGGTTAGCCATGGTGGTCCCACCCAAAGTGCATGAACTTCATGACCCATATCGCAGCATAATATAAAATACTTTATTTCCTTACAGCAGGTACTTTCCCGATCAATGAATGCAAGAACCCCCCAAAGCAATGATACAAGATCTCCTGGATCCGAGCACTCATCTCTGGGTCATACTGTAGTACCTTCTGTCATCATACAATTAATTTCTGTAGATATAGATTAGTGCACTCATGCCTTTGGGAAATTATAATCTTTGGAATAACCTTGCAATGTGTCGTGTACAGTACCAAGAGGACCTCTTGTGCTGTCTGAGGTGTTGTCCTTAGGGACTGCCATTAAACAGAGCTCTTGTCTGCTTTGTATAGATCAGAAATCCACATGCATTGGTCAGAATAGAGCATTGGCTTCTTGAAAGGGCTTTGGTGACACTTTAGGGCAGGGGTGGCCAACCCCCAATCATGCAAGTTTTCTGTGGATCTTTAAATCATCAATTGCTAAAGACCTGGAAAAAAAGTTAGTGTTGACCAAATTGAGAACTCGGGTGGAACGAAAACCAAAAGACCCTGCGGCTCTCCAGGACCAGGGTGGTCGCCACTGCTTTAGGGACATTTCTCAAAAACACTCACAAGGCGCTAATTATCACTTAATGGGCCTTGTTATATAAATAGCTTATCCCAGAATAAAATGTTACAGAAGCATGACGTTTGCCATTCAGCTTGAGGGCAGTCCAGTCCAGGTATTTGACTCAAACAAACCCTAAATTACTCAATGTAAATGATTAAAGGAATCGATTAAGGTCTGAGACAGTTAAGTGTTTAATGAAAACAATGTGAGTGATGTAATCTGGAGTGGAACTGCCCTCATGGGCTGGAGCTGTGCACCCGCTTTTCATAAATATCAATATCAGCTGTAAGAATCGGAAATGAATAGGAGAGAACGGGATGACAGAGGCATTCCAGGGATCTTATGACCAGTACAAGTCCTGGATTTGCTCTCCTGATTAGCTCTAAAAGGGCACATTTTCAAAGGAAGACTGGCAGCAGATGGGCTAGTTCTGGGCCGTGCACAGCAATCTGTGCTGGAGAGGGTGGGGGCATGTTACCGCCATGCATCAAAATCCATCAACATTTATTTTCTTCTTAATTTTTGTATTTATTTTACATTTTTTTTACAAAAGGGAATGCAAAGATTTTGAAAAGCCTCCACGTACGGTACCTACACGCTTAAATTAGCTGACCACTTCATTTAAACAGTTGTTTTTCTTGGCAGCTAGCTAAAGTGCTTAAGCATGAACAAGAAAATCACTTGCCTAACAAAACAATCCAAGCAAATTACAGGATATGTAATAATGACAATTAGACATCTCAGCAGAGATCAAAGAGAATTAAATAACCTGAGACAGAACTGAATGCTAATCGCATATACGAGCGTTTTCATTTTATTTTTACTTTGGAGAGTATCAACATTAGGGATAAATGTGGGTTGTGAATGTGCACACCCACACACACAGAGTTAGCAGAGCTCTACCAACTGAAGCTTAGCAGTTGAATGTGGAAAAACGAAAGGAATTTGTCCCTGGTGTTCCCCTGCTGAGCCAGTCTGGAACGAAATGGAAGTAACCCTGCTTTGAAAATTACTCATACATTCAACCTTTCTTTGCATTAGCCAGACAAGGGCCAGCGTATCCACATAAAAGGAGGTCAGCGAGGAGGCTGGCCAGCTAAGCGGATTGGCACTGGAAATGAGAGTCTATCTCTGGGTTTCCGAGTAACAGCCCTTTCCACCCAAAGAGGATTTGTGTGAGGCTGTGTGGGTTTTTTGTGGTTATTAGCCCTGTTCCTACTGGGCAACTGGCCACAACAACAAAACATAACAGTTGTTACTACTAGGCAGTCCAACCGCTAGACTTGGACAGCATATCTTGTTTGCATAATGGGAATAGATTAAACCAAACTATTTAAAGTTGTAACAATTACGATAGGTCGCCATGGCTTTTATTTTGCAAACCTCAACTAAACATTAATGAATCGATTAATCCTGCCTTATATTAGGAGCCTAATGTAGATTGCTATCCAGAAACGTGCACTTTCATTGTGCAGCGCAAGTAACTTATTACTTTGAAAAGAAATGTAACTAGTTACAGTTACAAATAGTTACTTCTCAGGCACAATTTACATTTTACAGAATTATTATTTTTTTTTCGGTGTGGTCAGGCTGCAGCCCAAAATAGTAGTTGAAGATCCAGCTATCAACCCACTCGTTCCCTCCCCTGATGCCATTTTTTAGCAAAATGATATAAAAAGTGCATTCATGTGACACGTGAGGTTTAAGCGCTTTCTGATTTCCATGCCATAGTCCTTTATTTAAATGTAACTAAAAGTGATTATGTTATTTTTTCACATGGAATTCAATGTGTTACCACATTTAGTTACCTGTCTGAAAAAAATAACCATTACAGTTACTGAAAATGATACAGATTACCCTGATGTGTTACATGGAATGTGTTCCTCCCCAACACTGCCTGTCCAATACCCAGTTAGGAAATACCCAATTGCAACCAAACCTTTAATGTAATTCATAATGTTATTATTGCACCTGAGTTTTTGTTTCACTTAGTAAATTATCTATTGCATTCTGAAATGTCTGTATTAGGGCTGTGTGGATATTCCGATGAGATCTTATCACAATATATCATGTAGACACAAAGGAAAAACATTGCGAAAACTAGACAGGGTTAAGAGACGTCATCGGTGCAGGATGCATGGAAGCTCACTTTTCTACTGAAAGGGAATTAAAGAGTCAGCCTGCATGGATTTCATTAAGCTTTTCAATTGCATTGGCACTGATTGGCAGCTTTGCAGGCAGGCTAATAGGGGATCCAAATGAAACAGATGGGCATAGACACAGGGCTACCCTCTCTGCCTTATAAAAAGAACATGGCAGGATTGATGCAGCTGATGTGTGTTTGTAGAAAGCAGTCACAACTGTCCTCTTCAGTGTTCTGTGAATAAACAAGTGCAGTCAATCCGGCACTGATCAAAAGCATTCACAAAATCAAAAAGAAGGTTACCATACTAATCCTGGCCACGTTGTTTTCAATGGACAAAGGGTTACAGTAAGTTGAAAACCTGGATGTGAACTTTTGAACCTGTCTCCCCATAACTGTAATACTTCTTTACTTTAATACCGTTCATCATTATCTGTAAGCCCCCAGTAAGCAGGATTTATAAAATAATGCCCTTATGTATCCTGTTTACACAGGCACCCCTTCAACAGCCCCCAATCAAATGTAATAGGGCAAGTTTGATACTGCGCCAGCATAAGCATACACTTGGTTTAACCTTGGTTGAATTTAGTAGGGTTAAAAACATTTTCACATTGTCAATGTACACATTAGTCATTTGTCCAGAGGATTTGTAAAATTGGAAGAGACAGGACTGAGTGAAATATTCAATTAATTGGGCCTACCCTAGTGTTCAGGGGTCACCTTGTGTCAGTTGTCCCACATTTTCCAGGTCAGAGAGTTCCTCTTTATCCTACAGCTGGCGAGAGGAAAGATGCGCGCTGTGGGCAAAGAAAGGTGCAAGAACTCTCCTTGCAAAGTGTGAATTTTCTTGCGGGTGACCACAACAATTGTCGCCTCCAGATTGTCGCCAGACAGCGACCACTTAAATAACGCATGCTTGGCTGACGGCCCCGCTTGGTGCATTTTCTAATCGAGTAGTCAGGAAAGAATTTGTGAATGCTCTGCCATAAACCTGCTGCCTGCTTAGGACTCTGGAGTAATTAATTTTGGGACTGCTCACAGCTGATTAGTTTTGTCAGGGGTGTGAGAAAGGGGGGGGGGGGGGGGAGAGAGAGAAGCACAATATGTTTTTTAAAAAAAATAGAAAAAGTCCCACGAATTCTGTGTACCCTTTTGCTTCATCTGATCTAAAACAGTGTAAACACATTGAACACTGTGGATAAACTGAAATGAAAGTTAAGAAAATTGATACAAACAATAACTTTTTTTCTATAAATTCAGATACACTGTGATTGTAAGGTTTGGATCCCCAAAGCACTTAACTTCAAATTATAATTAGCAAGTTGTGTTTTTTGTTTTTTTTTTATCGTAAAAATGCACCCAATTGAGTGTCCAAACCAGAAACAAACAACTCAGACATTTAATTTAGGGGCTTGGGCTCGTCTAAAGTTATTTCTTATTTGTTTTTGTGAATTGTAATTGGTGCTTTCCCATCTCCCAGGTTCTCAGATCTCCTTTTTGTGTCTGCAGTAAGACCAATTGATGCTCATTTATTTCTGTCAATTGGCATGTGCACTTGGACTTGATTTTCCATGTACATATTCAAACCTGCCAGAGACACAACCCAGGGTGAAGCTGAGCTGTACTCCATACAGTCCATACATTCATGTATCCTCCTTTTAAAAAATAATGTTAAAGAGTAAACGCTTTCTATAAAGGGACCCCAAGATATTTCTATTCCAGTAAGAATAATAAAAAAAACATATTGCTTTGCTTATTCAGTTCATGGAAGTTAAGGGGTTGATGTTATTGAGTTTAAACCTATAGGGTGACTAATGTACCCACTGTACGTGTATGTTATGTCTTGTCCAGTCACAGTGAAAAGAAAATGTCCACTATTAATAATCAGTATTGAAAAGAGGAATATGCATGGCCTGTTCATCCTGGGTCAGCAGATCATTAAGCCTGATCTTAGTCTTTGTATAGAATGAAGCATCCCTGTAAGGAGCTGATACATAATTTGCTAGAAATCGAACCAGCAGTGATCTTATCAATGTTTGATGTCACCAGGTAGGTGATACGCAAGAAGCCAGGAACGAATCAGTAATTGGAGGTCTTAGAACTGAAGAGTACATAACCTACAAGACAAAAAGACAGGGAGGCAAGATTAAGACGTCATTGTACAGCCTGGCATGAGGCCTATCTTCTTCTAAACATTAAAATCGTCTCCACGGAGGGAGTCAGAATTGTAACCCTATCTCAGTGAGGTTAACCCTGCTGCTATTCGTATTGCAAATACAATGAGATCTGCTGTAAATGAATCATCTGTGTCTGGCTATACTCTGGAAATAATTTCAATGCACAGAAACAGCGGATGCTGTGGGTGCTGTGGTTGACGAAAGTAAAATGAAAATAGGGGAAAACAGCTCCTAAAAAAGGAGTTGGCATCATCCGATATTTATAAAAGTGTATATTGAGCCATGCCTGAATAAAAATATCTTGGAATATCTGTTTATAATCTTGTACTTCACTTCACTGCTAAAGACCCACAACCTCAGCGGGGATGAGTGATTTACAGAAGGTCTTTCTTGTGAGTTGAATAAGAATGATATCCCATTGGATTCCATTAGATATTCGACTTCTACCAATTAGACACAGGCAAAACCCATTTCAGTGTTTTTTAAAGTCCTTTGAGAACGAGGGTTCTTGAAAGGCAGTTGATCTTGTTGATGATGTCACTGGGAAGTTGCTATCACTGTTATGGATTTGTCACAATACCTTTTTTCTTTGTTTGGTCACCCAGACTGCACAAGATGACATGTCCAGGGAAACATCGAAGTGCTTTAACCTATGTATGCCCTGCTTATATTTGTAGATAGATAACCAGTGGTCCAATTGTGGTTAAAATTGGTTGGGAGAATAATTAGCAAAATTTCTTAAGAGCATGTAGAACGGTTTTGACCTACCTATTATGATTAAGCTATTTATTAAGCCCCTTTCACACTGGCATGATCTACCTGGGTCAGAACCTACCCAGGCATAGACCCGGTGTTATGCGGGTCGGGTACGCGATCACACTGCTTTTGATGAAGCAAGGTTGACCCGGGTGACAGATGCAAGTAAACAATACGCGTATCAATGCCCCGGAAGCAGCTTGTTCCATCCAAGCTTCTCTGGATTGAACCGTCAGCCCAAATGTTAATTAGAGCAAATGTTTCTTCATCCCTGCTGCAATTTGGCTCATGGTGTGTGTCAAGCAACAAAAATATGGATAAACAGAATAAACAGAAGAGTTCCTTGCGGAAGTTTGTTATTGCATCGGCTCACGAGCGTCATGCATTTTGTCTCGCTCAACCCGGGTCAAAGCGTGTAGACCCACATCGCCCCTGTAAACTCTTTCACTAACTCCCAATATGAATTCTACTGTTTACCATATTAAGAGCACAGTAAATTGTAATAAAGCATTGTGAAATCATGGTAAAGCATAAGTTAGCATTGTAAAGAATAGCCAGGTATGGTAAAGCATTTTAATAAACACGGCAAACCAGGGTAAGCTATCGTAAATGCATATTATAACCATGTGAAAACTGCAAAAAATACCATGCAATAATAGCATGTTAAACTTTTATAAGGATTAGTACATTCAAGTTCCCATTATTTATATGTAAATAACACATTTAACTTTTCTTATTTTTTTAATGTTTCTATATCACTTTTAAGCTTTGTTTGCCATTCCAATATAAACTATAAATGTTACGCGTTTTACAAAAAAATATTCAACATACTGTGAATGTAGGGCATAGCCCGTCCTTGAGGTTCCACACAGTACACTAAAACTGTGCAAGGTCAGTTGTTACAGTAAGGCTACACTTTGGAATAGTTAACAGACACCCAGGGATTATATTTTAGTTTAGAATTGAATATAGTGAGGGCACGACAGCTTTGAATTGCAGCCAAGGGAGACTCATAAGTCACGAAGCAGTGGGGGTCTGTTGTTAGATGTTTAAAAATAGTAAGAGTTTCTTGTTGCAGTAAAGTCTACCCACATCTAGAGAGCTATGTTCTTTAGTGGTGCAAAGAAAAACTTCCAGGGCGGTTTGACAAAATTCCACATATAAACCATCAAAACAATAGGCAGAGGAATGAATGCAACTTATTTGCTATATGTTATTTACTTTTTTAACTTTCTGCACTGCAACAGAATGTAACTCTAATTTGGACTCTGGAGAGTGTAGAGGGGAAGTTCAGCCTGGAAAACAGTCTGTTTAGATACAGTCAGGTTTAACCATTCTGTTTATTAGGGATCACTAAAAAATGATTTCTGGTGCTTCCTGTTACTGTATAGTATATAATCCCCCTTAGTTGTAGCCTATTAAAAACCAACACTCAGTCTGCTATTGTAGAAGATTGTAAAATGAAGTACCTAACAGGTGATGTGATGCTACATTGCTACTGCCATATAAAAATATGGTGGATATTAAAATAAACAAATAAATACATACATTACACTGCATTTTATATTTAAACTTTTATCGTAAATTAAGATGAAGCAATGCAGTATAAATTAACTATGTTGCTTTTTTCTGACAATTCTAGCACATTGAAGAGCCATGCAGCACAAGTTATTGTTTTGGTGTTCCTTCCTCCACAACTTGCAGAGTGCTTGGACTTGAGACAGCTGGGCTGCAACAGCCCTTCTAGGAACCTGATCCACATCTCAGCCTCCCCATGCTTGCAGGCTTTCATATAATGCAGAAAACAAAAGAGTAATAGAAATAGTTTTGAGACGAAACAGATGTATAAAAAAAAAAGAGACAAAGCTCTTTGCATGGAGCAGACCATGTGTTCAGCTAGGTTTGAAAGCTGGCCTTGCTTTCTTATAAAAGTGTCAGTTCTTTCCATGTCTAAAAGAACAAATGGACCCATGTGACGTACCTGAGTGTGTGACATCTCCTGCAGCTGTCTTCAGGCAGAGCCATTTACAGACTGTGTTTCTGGAGCCACATTCAACAGCCTATACAACCTACACTGTAATAGCTTTGAAGGGGAATGTAAATCAATGCAATGTATCAATGTCTTGGAGACAGGTGGTCCTATCACCCTGTCATCACCGTATAGTTACCACAATCACTTTCATAAAATAATCTGAAACTTGGTAGAAGGTCAGATGGAACCAAATATAGAACAGGGGTGTAAGGCACAGGTGAGGTCCTATTATTTGTAACACAGGAATTCAATGTACAGTATAATTATGTGGTTTCACCTAAATCAAAGCAAACAATAAAGTAATGGCTTTGTGAGAGTGTTTGAATGCTAATGAGAGGTAAGAAAAACCTGTTTTAAAGCCTCTTTTACTGCACCTTTGAGAGCCTCTTCGTACATGATTGTATAGTTAATGAAAAACATGTTTCATGTACCGTATTGTTGACGCACTGTTGTCTTTTCAACAGCCAGGTCATTCTGTATCCAGGATGTGTCGTAGGACTGTTTTATTGTTCCCTTTTTTAATTCAAGCTTTTATCAGGGATTTAGTGGCCCCTGAAGGATACTTTATTAATCATTTTGCATCATTTCATTCAGGCATTTTAAGTGTTCTTTGGAAAAAGAAAAAGGGAATCATATTTTAAAAGCAGCCGTTGGTTCCCTTATCACTTTCCTCTGATGGTAAACTGAATTCCTGTTCACAAGTGTGGGGTTTGTTTAGCTCCAGGCATCTGTGTTTAGATATGGAGAATGGTGATTGGTTCGCTGCCAGGGGCAACCAAAGGTCAAGCTGTTCTATTTTTTCATTTTTTTTTTTTTCCTCTAAAGAGTTTGGCTCATTAATCAGAGTTAAAAGCAGAAAAAAAGAAAATGCCTAATAATTGTTGGATTCTTTCCTTTTTCTTAAACACATTTTTGTGTGTTCATGCTTGGAGGTCGAGTGGATGTTTTCTTTGGATCATGTCGACATAATCCTGACAGGTGAACGGGGACTTCTTAAACTGACATCTGTCATGGCGATGGACAGATATGGTTTTAGCCCCAGAGGCTGTTTTCATGACTTTTCATTTTCCATCATGTTTGCAGAGAAACGGAAGAGGAGGGGGGGGGACTTGATGAAAAAAAAAAACAAGAAAAAAAAACTGCCACTGGCGGAAAATGAGATCAGGTTTGCCGCAGCTGTCTGCCTTACCTTTAAAGGTTAAAGGTCATTAAGTAGCAAAGAAAGGTCTCATTGTAATGGTAACAGCTAAAAAAGCAGGATTACGGAATTGTCTGTCTCCTTAACAACTGTAGTTGGGGGGGGGGGGTAAGGGACAGGAAAGGGGTTCACAAAATAGCATGGAAACATTTATCCGTCCGTGTCATTTCTGTCTGCTGCTGTTTACGTGGAGAAGGATCAGTAGTAAGGTTCTTACATACTTGAAGCCCCTTCCTTACCACAACTTTAATGTGCTTGGTCATTAAAAAACTTTTGAACTAATTATCTAGATACTTGTATAGTGATTAACAGATCAGTAGCATTTCATTTATTGTTATTTGTTTATTTAGCAGACGCCTTTATCCAAGGCGACTTATAGAGACTCGGGTGTGTGAACTATGCATCAGCTGCAGAGTCACTTACAATTATGTCTCACCCGAAAGACGGAGCACAAGGAGGTTAAGTGACTTGCTCAGGGTCACATAATGAGTCAGTGGCTGAGGTGGGATTTGAACTGGGGACCTCCTGGTTACAAGCCCTTTTCTTTAACCACTGGACAACACAGCCTCCTACATTGTACTTTTAAAACATACATTACTGTATCCTATGTATTGCCTTAGTGTTGCGATAATATTATACCAGAGCATATGCCAGGGCTTTCAAGAGAAGTCAGGAATAAATATGGAATGTAGTATTAAAAAAAAAAAGAAAAAAGTTACATTTAAAAAAGCAATAACATATCACATTAATAGATTGTGTCTTATTTAGAGACATTTGTAATTCCACAAGAACAAATTCATAAACAGGTGGTATTGTGTCTCCTCCTCATGGAACCAAACAATCTTTGAAAAACAGTTTTGTGGAGTGTTGTTCCATTGAACATTCTGTGCAGTTTTCAGCTCTGCTTGGTCGTCTTGGGCTGTTTTGAAGTCACCGTATTACTGGCCCAACTTCAATTGTCCGTGACCTGCGCAGAACTCTAGTTACACTACTACACATTCAGTAGGTGATGTTAGCTTTCAAATGAGCTATGCTGTCAATGTAGCTTACGCCATAGTGTCACAATTTCCCTGTATATTATATCAGCGATGTAATCGCGGTTGATAAACGGATACATTGTTAGTGCATTTGTACTTTAATGTAACTGTCAAAATGAACTGTAAATAAAATATAGTAAGTGCCAGTAACTTAACATTTGGTTTAATTGCTGTCAGAAGACAGTTGTTGAAAGTCTTTATCTGTGATCTAAATAATGCTTTGTGGAAGTCTTTTGAACTCTAACCGCCGCGTGAACACACTGATAAACTTGTATCTGCCGTTTTTTTTTTTTAATTAACTGCATGAGTCTGCCTGCTTCAAGCCGATTCTGAGCAACTGCACAACGGACAGATTAACTAAGGGTGGTAATCCTAACCCATCCCAGGTGTGTTCGATGGGGTTGAGAATGCCGTCCAGGGCAGCACATTGATTTGCCTCTGCTGTAGCGAATCCATCACGAGTAACTTGCCGTTGGGCATGATCCTGTGAGCATATTATCCTTGCAATGTGATGACGTTATTATGCATTGACAAAAAACTACACAGCTATACTTCACTAAACAAACATGTTTGTCTGAATTGACATAACTTTTGTCATTATTAAAGAGAAAGTATCTGTTTACGTTTTTTATTTTACTGTTTGATGGTGTTTGCTATCATTTTGAATCGCTCTATGTTTTGCCTTTACCTGCCTTCGAGCTTGATTTGGAGATTCCTGAGTGCCAGATTGAACAGCCTTCCTCATTCCATTCAAGTCATGTGACAGTGTGACCTTTAAGCACTATCAGCCCCACCTACTCTCTGTCTGTTTACAAAAGCACCTTACTCTATATTGCGCTGGTATTGTGAAAAGCATTGGGGTGGTTGTAAGAGGGAGCTCTTACGTCAGCGGTGCACAAGTCTGGCCTTTGAAAATCTATGATTGGAACAAAAACTGGCATTGATCTTGTTGTGCACCAGAGCTGTATGTAGATCCAAACAGCGGATGGTCATAAAAGTCTTCACGGGCTGATCGTGTGTTCAGTGAACATATCTGCGGCAATCTGTTGGGCTTTATTCCCCAGCTGATTTATGACGCTCTATATGTGAATAAAAATATCAAAACAATCGTAATGATGTTGATGAATATGTAATAGGAATACATGCCAGCGTTTCAGGAATGTTGTATACACTAGTCTGTAACCTTTTAAAAGCCCCATTAGAATCGGTTAACACTTTACTGTGTCTGTCATATTCAATCTGAAAATGGAATATACAGTATGGATTTTACTTGTGCATTTGTGGCTGGCCCATAAGGATCTTCAAAGGTTGTGTGAAAATTGTTTTTATAGCAAGTATTATCACGTATTACCATGTCCTGTTAAGAGGCTCCTAGTGCAGGGTTGTGATCGCTGTAGTTACTTCTGTCTTGTGATAACTGTTCCTTACTGCTTCCTCAGAGCCTTTCCATTGTTTGTTAAACATTGTTTTCTTGGACTGTGAGTGGTAGCTGACTGGATTGATGGGATGAAGGCTTATTGATTGTGAATCAGCAATGGACATTTACTTAACAAACACAGGGCAGCTACTGTAGGCTGTGGGTTGGGAGGAAGTATCCCCCCAGGTGTGGATTGGTTAAAGTGTCTTCCACTCCTAACACAAAGTGTTTAAATTCAGCACATTAAAGTTTAACCTTATATATTGCACACAGAGTATTCATAAACAAACACAAACTATGCAAGAAATCTAATCTGAATACAGTATGCCATCAAGGAACAGACTACATAAAAACAGACAATCCACCTGCAAAATCAGTTACATGCCACAGATACCAGGTTCCACAGAACAAAGTGATTTTCAGTGTTGGCAAGTTATTGGACCAAGAGAAGACGTCATCTGTTACATCATCAATCATGCAGTACATGTGGAGCAGTTAGCTGTAAAAAGTGTCATTGGACCAAGAGAAGATGTCTGAAGTCAACAATGTAGTTAAACAAATTCAAAATTCTCGTCTCATCTCCAAGTCATGTAACCTGCCTGTTCCAAAGCAGTGGAAAATCTGGCATACCAATGCAGGCACACCAGGATCTAAAGCCCTCATGGAGGCCTCTATTGAAGGAAGAGAAAAAAATTATGTTTTCTGTTGAGTGCTGGTTCTGCCATTTCTCAGACAGCGTTACATTTGGGTCTGGAAAATGCCCTCCCCAGAGTTCTCATTGAAACATTTTCAGCCAGCAGTAAAGCAATCAGTTCTTTTGCTGAGGGCCTTTTGGAGCTGCAGTTAAAGCTTGTTCCCTGAAAGAGCCCATCACAGCACTACAATGAAAGAAGGAATTGGGTCTATGTTTGCCAATCAGCAGTTGTCACCTCTCAAGCTACTCTCCTTGTGGGTGGTGGTGCTCCTGCAGACAGGCCTCGCTCAGTCACTTTCAGGGGAAGGAGATGTGCTGCACAAGAATAAGATCTGGACAAGCCCATCCCCAGATAGGAACAAATTGCTGCTCCGTACATAAGAACATCAGAAGGCAATCTCTCAAGTACAGAAAGGCTGGCGAACAATTTGAGACTGCACTCAGGACTAGAACAGCACACCTCAACACATCCATAGAACACCACAACAAGTAACTGCTTCGCAAAAGGCAGAGCCACATGTTTCTATTATATGTGCAGAAGTCTATATATACATGCCGTACAATGTACAGTTTTATAGGGCCTTTAATGCAATACAAAGCCAGGAGCAAACCACTACGTAAACAGAGATTGTATTTGTGGTCAGAAATACAAGCCTAAATATGTGGGCTTCTTATCGGGTTGGTTCAAAGGCTCCGGTCAGTCGGGTTTAAAGGGATTCAGCACTTTTTTATTGGAGTTTATTGGACTTTCAGAGCAAGGCTAAACATCTTTTTTTTTCTGACTGAGCATTGTGGGTATTAGGGCATAAGCATCAAACAAAACATGTATGTGTGTACAATTGTGAGAAAGAAGGGATATCGTTTTACATTCAGTTTTGGGAGACATGCGGATATGAGAAAGAATGAAGAAGATATGCCAGAATGTACACAACGACTCCATGTTTGAAACTTGAACTCTACAATAAACTCCAGGGTAATCAGCTATCAAGCAGACTGATGCAGTGGTGGCTTCTTTGTGTTTCTTCTGATTCTTGTGGACAGATGCTGTCATGCAGAGCATGGCTGGGAAGGGTGTGAAAAGGCTTTTAAGCTAAGTGTTTTATAATACAGTATCTCAGTAAATGTACAAAAAAGCATCTTTATGTCTTGAACATTTTTATTCTTATTGTTTTCTTGCACAACATGCATCTTTAAACAAGTAGTGTATTTCTAAGCTTGAATTGGTATCTTACAGTAGTAATTTGTTTCATCCATAGACGGGTTAGCAAAATCTTTTTATTGACTGTACAAGGCCGAGGTTTATACAGCATCTGCTCATTCAGAAAATTAGAATGCCACTGCAAGAGTAACTACAGGAGTCAATAACCGTGAACATCACCCACCATCCACCAGTACAGTTGCATATGTAGATTTCAATGACTTTTCTATTAGAGAATTATGGGGCAGTGTTATGCAGGGGAGTTAAACAATATCATCTGTTACATCCCCGATTGTGCAACACAGGAGGAGCAGGTAGCTTAAAAAGTAGACAATACTAGATGTGTGATTAGTTGACTAATTCAAGTGAGACACTGAGGGTGCTGGCATGTCAGTCTGGTTTCATTGAAAGATTCATTCAGAATGGTGTCCAAGAGAAATGGGCAACATATTGGATCTCTCTTGGCCCAACGGGTTGTGAAATACATCCCTGTCCCCTCCCCGTCCCATTTTTGGGATAGTAGCCTCCCACCCAACCACACGTTTTACATCCTGACCATTTGAACGGGCAAGGATCTCAAATGAAAGCTATTGAAGTGTATATCATTGGTCAATGTCATTTCCCTATTTGCCACCCCCTTCTTCCTCTAGTGGGAAAGCTCACAGAACCACACTTGAGATGATTTTGGTCCCTGGGTACATGAATAAGAAGGCTTGTTACTGGGTACATGAATAAGAAGGCTTGTTACTGGTACTTTGTCTATTACTAGGTATTAACTGGCGTTGAAAGGTGGAAATGTCTCATTTTTCCCACTCTAATTAGGATTTTGACAAGTTGCCTGTTTCACATTAGAGATCTATTATTGTTTTTCCTCAAATAAATCAAATAATGGTTTGAAATGTTTTCTCAAGGACACGGAAATGACAGTCAATAAAGGGAAACTTTTTAATAATATATATTTCCTAATAATGTATTCCTAATGTCCTGTTATGTATGTGTCATGTTCTATTGCTGTTTCATCTTATATCATTATTTGCCATGCTTACTAACTATTATAGCAAAAAAATGAAAGCCCACTCAAGGCTGATTTTATGTCTTTGATGTGAGGAAGCATATTATTGCAGCACAGGCTTCAGTTCTGACTATTTCCTGTGAGCTGTAATCCAACCAAAACATAGTTCTGTTCCTATGAAGAGAAAATGGAGGAGGCAAAACGGGACATTTCAGGAGATTAAAAAAGCATTAATCTTGACACTGATGTAAAGTATTCCAAGTAAAAAAACAATCTATTAAAATATCATACAATAAAATCAATGAAAACAGTTTTCCAACATAAGTGCTACTGTTTATTGGAATAAAAAAGACAGTAGAGGCTAAAGTCTGTTTTATGAATGTCTTATTAATTAATTACTTCTTTAAATAATTCAAGAGTTGAACCATCCATAATAATGGGAAGCTCACAAGGAGGGTTTCTTGTAGCTTATATGTTTTTTTCTGTTTACTTTGGTCAAATATTTAGCCTAAAGGGAATCTGTGGGTGTCCAGAACTTAAATTAATACTTGTTTATCAGTATGTGTCTGTCTGTTCAATATTATTATTATTATTATTTGTTTATTTAGCAGATGCCTTTATCCAAGGCGACTTACAGAGACTAGGGTGTGTGAACTATGCATCAGCTGCAGAGTCACTTACAACTACATCTCACCCGAAAGACGGAGCACAAGGAAGTTAAGTGACTTGCTCAGGGTCACACAATGAGTCAGTGGCTGAGCTGGGATTTGAGCTGGGATTTGAACCGGGGACCTCCTGGTTACAAGCCCTTTTCTTAAACCACTGGACCACACAGCCTCCTATATCTGTCCTCCTTCAATTATCTTGTGTGTAGAAATTAATATTAGACCCAACTAAACCAACTCCATAAGGTCCCTTGCATTTGCTGAACCCCCAGGGTGAAATAAAACAACAACTTTACAATAAATAATTAAACACATGCCTGTTCATTCATGTATCTGCCTTTGTTTCTTTGAAATATGTATTATAAAGGAAATTGAGATGTAAATACCAAGTACAGGGATGGAAATAAGACTCCCATTGCGTAGCAGTTTCCCCAATTCCAGGTTTTACGTCAAGCTTGATTAGCCACAGTGTGTAGGCAACAAGCTTATTAAACTCCAGAACTGATCAAACTGACATGCCATGGGAGTCTTATTTGAATCCCCCAAAACTATTTTGAAGAAAAGGTCCTTATTTTGGCCGGGTTACTGATGATGGCACTCTTAAAGCATGAGCCACGCTAGCTTCCTATGAATATAAATAATCGACCCCTGTGAGTTCTGTTTACTAAGGTTACTCAGCTGGGATTGCCAATTACTTGAAGCATTAATAGCCAGTTTAATGTGGGCAGCTACAATGTACATTGAACAGATCTTAGAGCTGATCCACTAGGAAGTGACTCAAAAGGTCATTTTTTGTGTGTGTGTGTGTGTGTGTATTATATATATATAATTTAGTTCAAAGAGCCAGCTGCCCAATGTTTTGATATGTTGTACATATCTTTCTCAAGGGAGCATGTGTTTGAATCAAAACATTGGAGGTATTTCTACGTTTTTGATGTAATGGTTTCTATATAATGTGACATCATTTTTACTTCTATCTTTAAATCTGTATTGATTCTAATTAACATTATTTTTAATATATATAGACAAATACATGATTTTAACCTCATGGTAGTCTTTTTAAATGCACGTTTGCTTAAGGAAATGTGATTTGATGAGCAGTTTGACGTGTAAATGCCTCCACATTTGGAAGCCTTAGTATTTGTAGATTACAAAAGGATGAACCCTCTCTTATTGCTGAGGTCATGGGGCCATGTAGTAATTCAGGAGGTTATATTCCAGAGATGTCAGTGGGGCAGTGGGAGAAAGCTTGACCATTGTTTTACTCCTTCACATTTTGTGACCAAAGGGTCTCTGTGGTGACCTGGGTCCAACTTAATTCACTCTGTTTATTCATTTTGTATTTTCCCAGGCAAGGCTGCAACTGTCCGGTAACAGGGAGAGAATAGAAGAAAGTGCTGGCACATCTGCTGGTCAACACAGCAGCTGAATTAGCAAAGTGCACCCAAATCCATTTGCTTCTACATGTTTGTCATAAGGGATGTGCTTTTACAGATGGTATACATTTTGTTGAATTTTATGTTGGTCTTTACCATGGGTGAGAATGTTTGCCATTTGGAGCATTGTGGTCATATATTGGTCATCAGAGAACTTCTCTGGCAGAAATGGTGGTAGATGTTTGAAGGATTCATTCATCATGGATAGGGTTACTGTTATGTTTAGGTATTGGGTTATGGGTACAGTTGAGTGTTGTGTAGTGAAATTAAAAAGGGTTGATACTTAATATAACATGGAGGTGCTGGGTTGGACCTTTCCTATTTGAATGTACTTTAAGTGCATGCATAGGCTTTCTCCTTATGGATTTAAAAGTGGTTTGATTGGATTTCTGATGTGTATATAGAGGATACTCCATGACCGTTCATACTGTACTTATTCCACAAATTAGGAATGAAATAAACACATTACTCCATGAACACATTTTTTTTCTAAAAAAAGTACAATGCATGAAAATTAAAGTATTTTTAAACATAAATTAAACAACCGAATACAGAGAATCACTTTCCTTAGATCAAGCACCGTATCTGTTTAGCAACGCAACATAATTTGGATTAGTGCGATTTGGCCGGTCACTCTGTCATTTGCAGGAAAGCAAGATTAAATTTGAAATTTCCTTTGGTTAGTTGATGTCCATGTAGGAACCTTTTTTTAAACCAATATCCGATTTAGGTCATTTTTTTTAAAGATTGCCCACTTCAAAAGCATTTCTTTTTCTGTTTCAGTATCTTATAATCCAATGGTCAGCAGAGATTGTCTTTCAATGTCGAAAAGTAACTTATAAACAAATGTGCATCTGTTGGAACATGAAGAAACCCCACTAGTCATTTACCAGGCTGCATGGGAGTAATACATCACCCGCTTCACTTAGACTGGAGCAAAGCTTTAATTTCACTCTTAAAGGAAAGCTGCATTTTTTGCAGATAGAGAGACATCTGGAAAATGTCCTGCTTTAACAGTCATTTTCTGGAAGGGGTTTCTTGATTAATTTGAGTCCCGGGCTAAACTTAAAGTGATGGCTTTGTTATTGTGTTGGCACAATATGCTAAAAACATTGCAGTGGCTGCCAGACAGCCAGAGTTCTTTCAGAGAGATTACGGCCTTGTTTACCAAGCCAGCTGCTCCCAGACCTTGTCCACAGTGCCTGCCTCTCGGTGGGAGTCTCCCAGTGTTCATGGCACACCGACTGAACTCTCACTCGCACTGTACGCTATCTAGCACATTCAAGAAACCAGGGAATCATGTAAAGCTGGAGCAAAAGTCAGGGCTGATGTTGAGTAGTCAATATGTGTATTTATTTTTTGCTAAAAAAAAATGCAGATTTGGTATGGTTAGCATAACTTTCTCCCAAGATTGCAGTAGCTCAATTTGGTACCTTTTATTTTGGTAATAATAAATTATGTTTACAACTACTTATAATGAATAAAGTACTCCCCCTTTACATGTTAGGCTGTAATAGTAATTACATCTCTGGTTGTTGGTGACTTATGTACATACTACTACTACTACGACTACTACTACTAATAATAATAATAATAATAATAATAATAATAATAATAATAATCTGCATATTCCTGATGCAGGTTTTCTTTTGTAAAATAAGAGTAAATTCTTTTTTTTTTAATATTAAACATAACACTCGGTATGTTAAACGTACCTATTTTGACTTCTTGCCCCAAGAGAAGGGTGGCTTAAGCATTAGCGACAGCTATTTCAGAGACAGGAATCATGGGCTTCACTGCTTTTTAGCCGGTCACACTGAAACTGCTAGCCTGAGGGTATAATAATTAAAACCGCTGTTGTCAGGTGACTGTATTTTAAACAGCAGAATATCTGCGTTTCTAGCTGAGGGGTTTAATATAAACTTTTTTTTTTTTTTTTACAGTCAGCATTACACCTCTGTGTTGTTTTTCCTTGTTTTGTTATTTTGAGAAAGTAAGCACTTTTCGTGTATTAGTATGTGAAATGTATTTTGACAATGGGCTGGAAATAGGGTTGAACTAGCAATATATCCTTCCTTTTTTATAATATCGAGTCTCTTACTTATTCAGCTGTATGGAGAAAAAAAAAACCCTCCTGCTTCAGATGATATTTTTATTAGGCCAGCAGAGAATGAGAGCATAATCTCTCTTCCCACAGAAATATACATCTATTTGCATTCATCATAATAAACAAGACAGGTTGAGATCTTATACACCAAACCCATGATACACATGCCAAAGCATCCAAACTGGGAGATTTAAAATAGAATCTTAGGATGCGTCTAAAGTAAAAAGTGGTCCGTGTCGTTCAAATACACACAAGAAACAATGCAATTAGTAAAATTCAGAACCAGTACTGGTTATGATACTCTAGCTGAAAGTTGAGATGTGTTGAAATGATAAAAAATAAATAAAGTAAAGCCACAGGGTGAAATCTAACACTTGTCAAAGTGTTTCTGAGATATGCAGCAACCTTGGGTTTGACTGCTGATTCTTCCTGTCACTTGGTCATGTGAGCATTTGCAAAGACAACTTAACTAATACATTTAAATAGAACCGCATGATGTGTCCTAAGGGAGAAGCTGCTATGGTTCACTTAGTATGATATAATGTGCTGGAGAATAGAACAGATATCTACTAGTATGCAAATATGGACTGTAGCTGAGGATTTTATCCCTGAGGGTCAGAGGAGAGACTGGCTGTGTGTTGTAATAACCAACGGCTGAATAGCCTTGCACTATAGCCCCAAAAAAGATGTTAAAATCCAAGGACATTATTTAGTGTGTGTATGTGTATATATACACTCACATTTAAGAAATGTGTGCAGGAGTTTACACAAACATTATGTTGCCATTAAGGCAGTAAAATTAACCTTTTCAGGAATATTATATATGGAATTACGTCATTTGAAACAACATCTATAAATGTAACTTTTGGTGTCTCTAATTTTAAATAAATAGTAAAAAAATATGCATTTCCTTAAAGAAGTATCTGTATCATAAAAAAAAACACAAATGCACCTTTTATCATTACATTCAAACAGGAAGTGACTAGAGCTCAGAGAATTGTGTAGGAAGTCGTGTCTTAACAAAAACAACCACTACCAGTACCACTAGCAGGGGCGGACCCAGACTTTCATGAAGGGGGGGGGGGGTCAAGACTGTCATGAAGGGGGGATGCCTGGTACGAAACATACCGTTGAAGTAAACCATAGTTTGACAATTTTTAACAGTCTTGGATCTGCCCAAGACTAGTCTAGTTTTACTTTTAGTTTTGAGCAATGGTAAAAGAGAATATAAACTCACCAGCAATGCCCACCAATGTGGAATGTAGTCAAGTGACCTATCAATGACTTCATACCCTTATCACCAATCCCCTGATGCCATCGCTCTGTAAAGAACTGAGCTTCTCTGCGCTCTCCATGCATTTGACTTTCCCCTACGTGGACAAAACACTTACATTTGTGTACAAGTGCCACAGGCGTGCTTGGTCACTGGTCCTCCTAATTTCATAGGAACCATTAGCGATACCAAATAAAACTCTGTTCTGCTCTGTTTTTCCAGGGTGCTTTGCTTCCGTGGAGTGAGATTTTCTTCCCCAATCGGCTGTTAAAATCTACATTCATGGCAGTGGCAGCACAAGCTGAATTATCCCACTCATGACCTTGCCTGCAGTGCCTTCCTCCTTATAAACCGTAATAGTGGCGTTTTCAGTTCCACTCATATACATGTATTTGAAAATTGAGACTGTTTCTGCTCACCTTGAGGTACAAGGAGGTCATGTATCTGAGAATCTTCTACACATTAGACCACACAGCCTCTAGCTACCAAAGAGATACAGACATACCATCATAACATGAGTCATTTAAATACACTTTCTTTATTACAATGTGCAATTATTAACTGGGACTACAATCACACTGTTAAATCTGACTGCTGGTTTCCTCTTTAATGATTTATACCATTTTTGACCACACTCAACAACTCTCTTATGGATATGTTAACACATGCTGTTCATTTTCCATTGATGCTTAATAATCAACTGCTTATTTTAAATTACCATCATTTATTAGTAAGGTAGTTCTTAATAGTTAATAAACTAAAAAAGCATAATTTAATTTTCTTATAGTTGTTTGGAAATGTTTACTTATAGAATTTGAGAATGTCTTATCTTTCCCTCTCCCCATCTCGTCCCTTCAAAAGATATCAATGCATTACATCTAACCTCTGAAATAAGGGATCTTATTCTTTGACTAAAACCTGTGTAACCTTCAGTGTTGACCCATATGACGTCTCTCAAAGCTTTCCAAGCATACAGTGCTGACTCATCACGTGATGGGTCTGAAGTATTCAGAGAGCTGTGAAGAAAATCTTTTTATGTGAGGAGCAATTATCAACGTATTGTAAACGTGCTGCAGCACAAAGGCAGCGCTTCTCAGCGAGCGACGAGGAATGCAAAGGAACCTTTTGAAGGGATTTCATTTTTTTCCAAATAGCTCATTTTCCTGATGGTCTCATTGTAATGATCCACCCCGAGGTTATTATCTGACCTTGCACACAAAAAAAGCAAAATGCTTTTTCCTTTGTTCTGTTGTTTTGAAAACAGATAGAATTCTATTACACTGTGCAAGTTAACACATAACAGTACATTTTTCACTCAGCAAATACCCAGGTTACACCAGGAGGTTGGTTGGGAAAGTATTGTTCCAAACGTTTCAGACAAACATAATAAGAAATTGCATTAAAATAGACTTGTACAACTATAGATCGCCAAGCAAATTGCACTCCACCTCAAAGAAAGTTTAATTTCCCTGACATTTACCTTAGGCCTTTACATTTACATCTATTAACTATATTTGTCATGCCATCAAAGTTGAAGCTTATCTACATAGTAAGTGACTCAATGGAAATCCCTCAGACTGAGCCAAACTGTACCAGCCAGTCCAGAACAATCTAAAGGCTCAGAAGCACCCACACATCCAGATTGTGAACTCAGTGCTCAAACCCATGACCTGGGCTATAATATTTTCACCCATACATCATTGACAGATGCTGAATAAATCACCTACCAGCATGACAGTTTTGTAGCCAAGTGTTTATTTTTTTAAATACTGCAATGTCCGCAAAATGTGCATGCTGAGATTGTGACTATTAAGATGGCTGAGCTGACAGCGAGAAGACGGGAGTCTGTTCCGCAGAGATATTCGGAGAGAGAAAAAATTTCAGGGAATCGCCTTAAAGTGCAAGCCGGATAATTACAGCTGACAGTCCACTCTGCCACACTGCTAATTTGAAGCTGATTCAAGTCCCTGACATACAGCAGATTTGGTGCAGGTGGAAGCCAGCCCGACTCTGCACTTCTTCCTGCCACTCAAATTATGTCATCAGTGAAGGATCACTGGTTTTTAATGATAGCGGTGCCTCCATACGGACAATCAGGAGGGATATGCACAGCCAATAAAGTGCCTGTCAACAAATTACAATTGACATCCTAACATCACTAAATTTGAACTGTAATGCCTTATGACAGTTGTGCAGTTATATTGGAAGAAAATAATTGACTTCAAGCCTGGCACATGAGATATGTTTTGCTGAACATGACTCATGTCCAATTTACAGTGTCTGATGTGAGTGTATAAGAAGCGACCTTAATCTAGTGAGAGATCATAGGTAATAATACAGTCTAATAAACCTTAGCAGTTGAACATCACAGGATTTTTAAAGGCCCACCTGTAGTATGTGACTCGTGATATTGCCACTCTCAGGGAAATACAATGGAAAAGATGACACTGCTGTGGAGTGCAATACAGCATATTTACACCATGTTAAGTTTCAGAGACCCGGTGGATTTACTGCCAGCCTAGGGAGGGTTTGACATAAACCTGAACTACCTGACACACAGCCAACATGAACGACAATGTGTCATAGGCATCATTGTTAATACTGGCTGTCTCTCTGTCTTTCGTTCAGGTGTGAAACGTCTTTAAGCATAGAGGAACGAATTCAGATGATTTTGATCGGTGGTGCAGGTAGACATCAGGGCCGCCCAATTAACAGAGGACATTTTAATCTGCACAGTGATATCGCCTCTGCTGCCTGACTTATGGGAAACCCTGTATTTGAGATTATTGAGGCTCATTTTATATGGTGCAGGAGGTAGTTTTTAGAACCCTGACATACATGGAAAACAACTGCAGTAAAACACCACATACGGTTCAGTTAGACTGCAGTTAGTACTACAGAGATACCAAAGTGAACGGAATATATATACACTGCTGTGCAAAAGTCTTAGACATGATGCATTATAGGTCTACATGTAATAAGAAAGGTTTCTATCACCTACTTGCACTGCTTTTTACATGCATCTTTAGGCCTACACCCAACACTACACTATTTTTAATCACAAGCTAACCAGTTGAATCACCAGCCCCTTCAAGGAAACTCATTTGAATTAAATTAAGCAATAGAACCCAAAGAATTGGGCTTTCTTGTCTGGTAAGGCCCTGCCCGCCTTGTGTCCCGACCTGAAGGCGAGGGCAGGCATTTAACATAACCAGACGATAACGCCCAATTCTAATTTTACATTAATTCATTAAATTGTTTAACTAATTGATGATTCATTGACTGAATGAAAAACAATACAACAGTAAACTGAATCCATTAATCAGTTAGTAAACAAATCAATCAATCAATACAATTAATTGTGTATGAAAGCACATGGTTGGCCTTTTTAAGAAGGGTAGGTCACATGTTATGTGTTTTGAAGACAAACTATATGGTTCAGAAACCATGAATAGTCTATAAGCATTTGATTTGTTATCTTATTTTGGTAAGACTTTAAGTTTAAGGATCTGTAATCAGCCAGGGATGAAAATAACCCTCCTGTGGCTTTAACAGTTTCACCCACTCCAGGTTTTACTTCAAGCTTCAAGCCCAGATGTGTCTTATTAAATCACAGTAAAACCAGGAATGGATCAAAATGCTATGGAATGGGAGACATATTTCCATCCCTGTAAATTTTCAATAGTATCTTCAAACAGGGTCTATTTTAATGATCTCACAGTGGAGTATCTAAATACCAGCACCCTTTCACTCTGTAGTTTAACACACGTTTTAACATAGGACAAAATAGGTTTATACATTTGCGGGTGGCAGCATTAAGATCCGCCACTGTTTATATCATCCAAATATACCCCATTGTGTTATGGGGCTGTGTGGTCCAGTGGTTAAAGAAAGAGATGCCCGGTTCAAATCCCACCTCAGCCACTGACTCATTGTGTGACCCTGAGCAAGTCACTGAACCTTCTTGTGCTCCGTCTTTCGGGTGAGACGTAGTTGTAAGTGACTCTGCAGCTGATGCATAGTTCACACACCCTAATCTCTGTAAGTCGCCTTGGATAAAGGCGTCTGCAAAATAAACAAATAATAATAATAAACAATATTTGACTATTATTATTAATTACATATCGAATAGTAGGTATTTTAAAGAAGCCATATCATTACTTTATAGCATGTAGCTTTTCATTAGTAATGTGCCATTATAATCTTTTTTTATTATTATTTTTTAATAACCCTTGTTTTGTCGCGATTATCCTTAAAATATATTTAACAAAACATGCTTTTTGGGCCAGCTAAAAATATACAGCATTTGAGATAATGCAATAGGTTCAAGACGGATCATTTCTTGTTGCAAACTGAAGCTTGGAAGGCAGAGTCCATAGGCAGCAGGTTTGACAGGTGAGCTTCATTTGGTGTTATTGGGTTTGTCTTGCTCATGCACCTTGCTCTGACTCATTGCATGTCTCCTACCTGTCAGATCGGATTGTGCTTTGCTTTTACACAGTGGCCTGTGGCTTGGCAAGCCTCTCACAAGTATGGTTTGCACGATAAAGATATTAATCAAGCCATACAGAATACTCTGTAACACAAGCCGGTGTGATGTGCTGTATATTGCAGCGGCTGCCTGTTTGTAGACTAAGCACATGTTGGAGTTTTATTTCCTTTCACATAGCAACTGATTGATTCCTGATTGTTTGTTATTTTGTAAAATAGTCATATTAAAACGTAAACATATTTTCTGATTGTTGTCCAAGATTATGAGGACATGAGGACTCTGTATGTGTGTGCACTGCTTACAAACATTAGAAAATTGATTTATGTTTCTTTCACAACATTGTGCAAATTGCATAATGAGTTCTATTAACCAGGATCATTGTATCGGTTCCTAGAATAACATCATAAACCTGTAACAACTGTGTGCAATTATTTAATGACAAAAATTGTGGCAAAAAAAAAAACACCAGTAGTTTTGTTCTGATAAGGATATCTGCACCATTATTAAAATGCAATTCTTGTAGGGTAATAGTGTAGATATCTTTGTAATTGATCAAATAAAAATTAATTTGTTTAACACATTTGGCAAAGTAAAACGATGGGACAAAGACCTGGGAATCTGTTATGAAGCATTCAGCTGGGGTGATTAGGCTTTGGAAACAGCCACATACAGTCTCACTTTTAGAAACACATATGAATGTGTTAAAGTGCAAAAGCTTTATAAGTTTCTGCTCTTCAGGGTGACGTGGTTTCAATGGCTGGAAGAATAGGACTTTGCGAATTTCATTCCCAATTTGTCTCCAGGCAATTCACCTTTGGCCCAGCAATGATGTGAGTCTTTTTTTCCTTCGCTGATCTTGAAGGTATAATAAGTCAGTCCAGGCAGAGTTAGGATGGCTGAGGCTTATTTATTAGTCGAATGAGGCAGGTGTAGTATTCAGTGTGAGATTAGCTCATCACAGTATGATAATTACCTCACTGGAAGCCCTCAAGGTGCTTGTGATCCCTCAGCATCGCAGGACCCTGTCCCGAAAATCAGACACATCCCAGCTTTCTTTTTTTCTAACTGTAAAAAATGGATTTCCCCTTTTTGTGTAAGATCCATTGCATTAACAAACTTGTTTTACAAAGAAATGTTATAAAAACGAATGTAAAATGTTTGAATATCTAATAACAATGCTTATTAAACTATGCATATAGTATTTAAGAAACCCTAAATGCATATATTTGACTATATTTTCAGAGGTATTAACTCAGAGGTATAATAATCTGGTAACATTATCTCTCAAAATCTATTTACAAACCTGTAAACGGTATGTTTGAGTTGTGTATCTCTGGTTTAGTAATATTATTGGGTGCATTTTCCCTTCATGTCGATTTGGAGAAAAGAGCTTTGAGAATCTAGCCCATTGTCTCTCATTGTACTGTATTTAGAGATGCAATCTCGTGCAGTTTGGGCAAGAGGACTGTGATGAAAAGCTGAGATGATGTCTCTCATGCACACAGTGTATTAACTTATAAATAACAAAAACATAGTGTAATTATAATAACCATTATTCAAATATAAAATGGTTTAATGAGTTAACTTGAAAAATCACAATTTAAAAAGTAAAACAATAATAACATACCCAATCCACACACCTAAATAGTGAGTGATAAACAAGATAGAAGACAGCAGATTGTGCAGGTAGTGGAAATAAGTTATTACTTTTCTTACTAAATGACATTTTAATGCTATTAAATTACTAAGCATTTTAAATCTTTTCTCTTTTTTTTGCTAACACAGCATGACCGGTATTATTATTATTTTTCCTGTTGTGGCTAATAAAAGTCTTAAAATGTCAGTTAAGGCGAGAACAGCTTTCTTTGTAAGCAGAATAAATCAGTGTGGACTGTTAACCAGGAAAAAAGCCATTTACAAAAATGAAATCCTAGTGATTTAGCAAGACCTTTTGCGGAGCGCTAGGCTGTGAATGAAAAGACGAGGGGACTAAATCCTTGAAGAACTTGTTGTTAATTCCTTCGTCACTGTTTGGAAAGCATGTTATTAACTTGTTTTGTGGAGGCATGCGGTTAACCTGGCAATTACTTTGGAAGCAAATGGAGTAGCTTAACTGACAGCGGGAGGAGCCTAATCTGCAGGCCACACATCTGCTGCCAAATGGGGTCATGTGATCTTTACTGTCTCCCCTACACCGGCTTGACAGGAGAATCACAACCTCTTCGCTTTATGACGGGTCTAATGTCACGGCCGGAATTCTTATTTCCAACTCTCACAGCAGTCTGACAAAAAAGAGAGACTACTGGCAAATGGCAGATGATAAGAAAAGTTTGAATACATACCCCCTGTTGTAGCCTGTTGCTTTTAGCTCATTGAGGAATGCAAACCTGTACAGAGGGCTTGGAAAGATATATTTTTAAATATTATTAGTGTTATTTTAGTAAGAAGCTTTAACTATATGTCGCAGATCTGTAAAGTACCACGGTATAGGGCAGCAGTGTGGAGTAGTGGTTAGGGCTCTGGACTCTTGACCGGAGGGTTGTGGGTTCAATCCCCAGTGGGGACACTGCTGCTGTACCCTTGAGCAAGGTACTTTACCTAGATTGCTCCAGTAAAAAACCCAGCTGTAAAATGGGTAATTGTATGTAAAAATAATGTGATATCTTGTAACAATTGTAAGTCGCCCTGGATAAGGGTGTCTGCTAAGAAATAAATAATAATAATAACATGTAAAGCTATAGGTATCATTTCACTTCCTGTGCTGCAGGTCACACGTGTTGATTTCTGATTAATACTGCTGTACAGGACAGGAAGGAATAAGGTAACAGGAAAAATCAGTTTAGCCCCTTCATGCATCCAATAATTTATTGTAAACGCTGCTGGCCGTTTAGTGAATTGTATGAAGATCTAGGAAATACAGTATATATTTTTAAATGTACATTAACATCTTTCTAATCCAGCATCACTATATTGTGCTGGATTTGACAGTGTGTCCGTTAACAGATATACTGTAAAATGTAAATAATAAAAGAAAAAGAAAATGACAAAAAAAAATATTTGGTGCTTCAAACACCTAATGATTACACATCTAAAGGCTTATCCTCTAATTCAGGGACAGTATTGGAATATAATTTGTTTTAATAATTTCATAATCACATTATACTCACTGTGATTTTGCTGTGCTGCTGTACAGAATGGTGGTAAACAGTACACTTTATGGTATTTTTGTCTGTATAAGTATTGCTAATGTAGTTTGCAATGATACAGCTGCAAAATTTAAGGAAACTGTCCTAAGTCTACCTCCACACCGTTGGAAATGAATTGGAGATAGACTTTGGACAGACGGTAATACACCCTTTTTTAACCCGAGAGTGGTGAGGGTATCGAATGGGTTACCTCGTCGCGTTGTTGATGCGGAACCACTGGGATTCTTCTAGGAACTGGACGAGCATTGAAGGACCAAATGATGTCCTCTCATTCATACATCTCCCTCTGTTCTTCTGTTCTGATGAAGCCGTGTTAATGCTCCTCCTTCCCGCACACAGCTTTATAAAAATCTCAGCTCCTTTATGCCTTCCCTGGAACTTAAATAAGGTAATGCTGTGCTGCTATTAGAAAAGAAAGCCTCCCTCTTTATGTAGCGGAGCAAGCAACTTTGATATCCGATCGCATTAAGGCAAGGTCATAAGAATCATAATTTCAATTGTCACTGAAGCTCTTCATTATTGTGGAGGACTGGCATGGGTAAGCTCTGATGGTTTCATCTTTGACCTGCTTTCACATGCTGTTTTGTTCAGAAAAGCTTTCCGATTATAGCAATTACTGTTTTTACCTACTTTCTCACCTGGAAGTGTAAAGGGGTCACATTCAGGTCTCAGGTTATATTACAGTCTTTAAGAAGAAGCATGCTCTCCAAATAGAATCTGATTTATTTTCTTGTGCACTCCTTCTCTTCTAAAACTATCACCTTTCGGGCATGTGAATTGAATGAAGATAATTGTTGTTTTTGTCCTAGCATTATAGCCTGATATTTGACACTGCTGTCTAATAGACAGCGATAATGTAATGGCAGTAGTGGTGTAGTAGTTACAGAGAGCGGATATTCACTTACAAGGAAACTTGTCTCGGCTACCTTTTCTTCTCAAACGAAATGTTAATTGAATTTGTAGAGGAAAATATGGGTGTCATGTTAAAACGAGGAGGTGGGTTGTCTTTACAAGTCCAGTGACTCATGTTTGCATTATGAGGTTTCCAGAGTAACCACAATTTGTCAGTCAATCACCTTTCATTCAGTATCAATGAACAGTAAACTTAAATTTAAGGCACTTGACTGCCAGAATGCTGGATAAAAGGTGATATTGTTTGTATATTCCTGTATGTATTTAAAAGGTCAGGTTAAAGCAGTGGCCTTCCTGTTTTCACCAGTCTGGAGCTGTTGTCTGAATCATACTGCTGCTCATAGCAAAACCACAGTCACACTGCCATGCCCTGTATATGAGTTACTGGGTCACCGCTTTCTCTCTTCCAAGATTTTAAATGCTTAATCAGAAGATGCATAGTAGTGCTAAAAAGAAACTTGCGCTAGGGTTACATTTTATGTAATAAGAAAAAACTATGATACTTGTGCAGGAAATGTCCAAAAAAATCTACATAAAATGGTAATAACCGTTAGTTATTCAATATTTTGTAAAATTTAATCCTAGAATTAGTAATACATTTAGACAAGCATTTTAATTACAAAGCATCTTTAGCAGTTTATTACTGTTTATTTTGAAATTCTTTCTTTTTCAAGTCCCCTGTTTTTCCTCTTATGCAGTTTCTGTTGTTCATATCTGTAACCATCAGCATTTGAATGAGTGACAGCATGATCTGATAAGGAAGAATTCAGATAGTCTTGTCAATAGGCCTTCAGACATATCCACGATACTGTACATTTATGTATAAAATAAATATAAATATAGCAATTGTCTATGAAATCACACAGCAAAGTTGAATTTCCTTTCAGTTCAGGATACCATAAGCTCTAGGATATCACCTGCCACTATGAAGCAGAGGATCCAGAAATGTGCTGGCAGTGATATGACCCCTT
The DNA here is from genome assembly GCF_902713425.1 of Acipenser ruthenus. Taxonomy (NCBI): domain Eukaryota; kingdom Metazoa; phylum Chordata; class Actinopteri; order Acipenseriformes; family Acipenseridae; genus Acipenser; species Acipenser ruthenus. The sequence goes on from NC_081189.1 coordinate 6,317,270, forward strand.
TAATTGGCCTGCAGTGCCGTTGGAGGTATAATGCCCCCCCCCCCCTGCCCCCTATTTGTTGACCCGCCTGGGTTTAAGTGGGAGGAGTTCAGCCCAGCCCAAACCTTTATAGCCAGCTGTACCCCGTGGCTTCAGTCGCACTGTGAATGTTTAGAAAGCTTCCCTGTTAAATACCTCAGTGCACTGCTTAAACACCATCAACAGCCTTAAGGGGCCTCCCTCAGCCTTAAACACCTCTTTTGTGTGCAGGGGGAGGAGGAGGGTGTATTGTTTTCTTCTACAGTTCTGTCACCCTCGCCTCGCTTAACCACAGCAGTCTTATTTGAGTTGCCTGGATTGAGTTGAGTCATTTTCTTTGGTTTCTTGCTGCACTAGAGTCCTGAGTGGGCCAAGTCGGCCATTCTCTCACTGAAGCGTGCTTAAATGCACACTGAAGAAAGGGGGAACATAAAGAAGGACATAGAGAAGAGAATCCCCCCCACTCCTAGCCTCAAAAAAGATGAGGCTTAGAAGCATAATTAGTCCTGATCCTCAGAGTGTTCAAACTATTTTAAGGGCAGGTTTCTGACTGTAGTGTGCGACACAGATTTAGGAATGGCGCTCCGTAATTAGTAGTGTTCATCGGACTGTGGAGAGCATTTCAAAGTGAATGGGTTGCTTCATTCTTTGCAGGCACATTTTTTTCATCTTTTCGTGCTCCATTGTTGTTAGAGGTAATGGGTTTATTGCAGTGTTCACACTTTGAAAGTGGGGCTGGTGTGAGTGTGTGTGTCTGTGTTTCTGTAGAAGTTCATTTTGTACAGCTTAAACGCTACACATGTACCAACCGAAAATAATACAAATACTACAGATTTTATAAAAAAAAAAAAAAAAAAAACTAAAACAGACAGAAGTGTGTTGTGTACCAGAATCTTAGCATGCTTCTCCATAAATAACGGTGCAATATCCATCAGCTTTTCAGTCACTATTTCATACTCATCCATGCTAAAATTAACGGCAACTGGAGTTGACCTAGTTTGGGACCGGAATACAAATGTTGAGTTTAGAAATGGAAAAAATGCAATGTTTACAGGTTACAACAGCAAAAAGTCTTTGATTTCCTTTAGAGAATACTTTCTCAATTGGTATACCATAGCACAGGAACTAGATTCATTTAACTAATTTAAACAATTTTATGGTCAAATCTGATCCCAAATTCATATTTGAGTCCACCGTTTTTATCATTAATTTCTCAAATAGTTACACCTTAAATGTTTACCACAGACACTGAAGAGCAATGCAAATTGAAACTGAATCATTCAAAGACAGACCGAATGAATTCCTGGATTGAAATGAGATTTTGAGGCCAGCACTGGCCACACCCCGAATAGCCAGGTGCTTCAATCTGAAATTGGACAATAATGTTCAAGTTAGTACTATTTTCTATTCCATCTACCATTTAAGCTTTGCACAGGCATGATTGGGCCGTTGAAACGGGGCACATAATACACGTGCAAGTAACTTCATTGGACTGGGATAGGGCAGTTATCTAAAATCGGTTCACAAAACAACTTATTCTACTTGTTTTGCAGGGACTCCGAAATAAGCAAGCCAAAGAAACTGCACCACTAGCCACTGGTTTGTAAGTGTGAATCTGAAATGGTTGTCCAAAGAGGTTACTGGGTCTATCCATCCCCACACTTCCAACCCACAGCTGGTGGAAATGCACTGTAATGTAATGATGGTAACACAGCATATCAGACAAGCTCTGTGCCTCCCACGGTATCTCGTAAAGTACATAGACATAACAAAACAGTGGCAGTGCTAAAAAGAATTGGCATCACTTCCTAGATTGCTAATTGTTCTATATTAGAGATGCAAACGTTATGGTAAACTAACAATTTTTTTTTTTTCATAGCCAGCATTAGTGAACAAAAAAACTTTTTATTTTTTTACACAACCAAAGCTGTAATATGCTGAACCGTGGATAATAAAAGGTACAGTAAGTGTCTGAGTATTTTTAATGCCACTGTACAGTATTTACTAACCCAAAGGAACCCTTGACACAGGCCCCATTGTGGGGGTGTCAAAAATCCTAATTGCTGCCTGATTTGCAGCTTTTGAAACATTGTCACTTGATACACAATGACTTCAGACTTTGTTGATAAGTGGGGAAAAGAGCTGAGAGGAAGGGATTATACATATGGGGGTAGCACATGGTATAGTGATAGCTGATTACGTTTACAGATACAATGCCTGCATTTCAAGACTTAGCCTCTTCTATAGATTTCGATGTAGCTATCGCTGTGGTTCTGAAAAGATTGAAATGATAAAGAAAAAAAGCATGAATGTCATGTTTGACATATTTTAATCTTTAAGCGTTTGAGATATATAGTTCCTGTCTGCTGTTCAAGACTCCATTACTCTCAAGTTGAGTTTGGCCATCAGGCTTAGCCTCCATTGTAAACTCAGACTAGTCAGTGAATTCACATTTAAAGTGCTAAATCCAAATATATATGTCAAAGAACTTGTGATGTGACCCATACTAAATTCCCCTTCAGCTAAGTAATTCTGAAATATTGCACGTTCTCAAGTTCCACTCCTATAACAGTTATCATGGTCAACACTGTAAATGGGAATGTGTTTAAGGCTGGTCCTCTCTGGTTAAATAAAGGATTTGTTATACAGTATATTAACTGCACAAGGTTATTTTTTTTTTCTGGTACATGGGATATTGCATTTAATTGTTACAATGTTTAGTTTTATAACATACAATCTTAATATAACCCCTGTTAATATCTCCCCTCCGCTTATTATCATATCATCTATAGTCCAGATTATAATGGGAGTCGATTGTCTTCTCATAATATCACTTCAGTTATCATCACACTGCAGTTAGTATCGATCACATGTGTCAATCATACAAGGGATTTCCACCCCACTTCAAGAAATAAAACAATTTTTGCTCAGTCCCTTTGAAGATATATTAAAAGTGAATGTAGATATATTTTTTTCATTTGGGAATATGCTTGATGTTGCCTTTCGATTGTTATCAACACGTAAGGGTTAACTCAGAAGATTAAATTGCTACACAAGCAGTTTCTTCTAATGACTGGCTGACAGGTTTAAGTGTCTCCCGTTCTGTTTAAGTTGCTCTGATGCTGTATCGGTCCTGCTTCAGTGCTTCTGATCTGCAGAGGTCATTCCAACACCTGACCTGGATGTTTTTGCCTCTCTCAACTGGTCTGTAATGGCAAGCCTGATTCAATTCTTTTCCGAAGGTTATATTTATGTTTAAACTGTATCGGGCCTAGTAGAGTGGCATCTGCTTCCCTCCCAGTGCACTAATGGCAGGAAAGTGTGAAAGTAGCCCCAAGGCAGGCCTAGTGTAACACTGCACTTCAACAATGCCCCTTTTACCACCTCCTGTTTACTCTCCAACAAAAGTGAAGTCCTGTCTTTTAAAAAAAGGATTACATTTCAGTTCTTAACCAGTGATTGTTCTGTCTGTGTTAAGTGGAAATGTAGGGAGGAGAAAAACAACGATGCCTAAGAGATGAATCATAAAGTTGTCACAGAACAGATAACATTGGGAGCGTTATTAAATTCATTGGTGCTCTGCGTCGCTCAGTCGGAAGTGACATCACTTGGTGCTCATCGGTGCAGGGAATTTAACAACAGTTTGGTGAATCGACATAGCTGATAATAATAATAGAAAGGGTACTGCTGCAGCATGCAAGGCTAGCGCTGTTATATATTTATTAAAAATACACAACTCCATACCCATTTTCAAAAGATTGGGCGTCTCTGAATCTACAGTTACATTGATAACAGTATCTCCGTACAAGACAAACTTCCACAGTCGGAGCGGCCATTTTGGTTTTGCTGCAGTTCACTGACTCTCAACCCTGGTGAATCCACTGCTTCAGCAGTGACGCACCAGTGAATTTAACACCAGTTTGTTGAGCAACTCCTGGTGAATTTAACAACGATCTGGTGAATCTGCTTTACATCGGTGCATGCAGCGGTGAATTTAACAACGCACCCATTCATACCCGGTTCAGGCTCAAGTTTTGGAACATAAACACTTAGGCCCAACAATATCTGCTCACGGTGCTTTGCGTTGATATTTTTGTTTATGATAAATTTGAAAAGAATTCCAGATTGAATGGTGTTTCTCTGCTGCATGACTCAGTAGTTTGACAAAATGTACATTGGCCTTAAAACTTAGAACAGGGTTGGTCAGGAAGGTCCAAATGTGGCCACACCTGCTCTAGTGCTGTGTGATGCACTGCACACCTGCTCTAGTGGTGTGTGATGCGCTGCACACCTGCTCTAGTGCTGTGTGATGCACTGCACACCTGCTCTACTGCTCTACTGCTGTGTGATGCACTGCACACCTGCTCTAGTGCTGTGTGATGCGCTGCACACCTGCTCTAGTGCTGTGTGATGCGCTGCACACCTGCTCTAGTGCTGTGTGATGCACTGCACACCTGCTCTACTGCTCTACTGCTGTGTGATGCACTGCACACCTGCTCTAGTGCTGTGTGATGCGCTGCACACCTGCTCTAGTGCTGTGTGATGCGCTGCACACCTGCTCTAGTGCTGTGTTATGCGCTGCACACCTGCTCTAGTGCTGTGTGATGCGCTGCACACCTGCTCTAGTGCTGTGTAATGCGCTGCACACCTGCTCTAGTGCTGTGTGATGCGCTGCACCCCTGCTCTAGTGCTGTGTGATGCGCTGCACACCTGCTCTAGTGCTGTGTGATGTGCTGCACACCTGCTCTAGTGCTGTGTGATGCGCTGCACACCTGCTCTAGTGCTGTGTGATGTGTGGGAATCCCCATGTTATGGTTTACTGCAGTTACTGTGGTAAAAGTGTGCTTAGTGGAAACATGATAACAATTACAGTAATATAGTAAACATATAATATAATACAAACTTGGTAAGCTGTGCTAGTACATGTCTATGCACAGGGAAAAAAGCAAATTTATAATGTTAAATTCAATATGTCCTCAAGCCATGTATCCATTAACAAGAATGCTCGGATTTGAACTACTGTATTTCATTCTAGAGTGTGGGACCTAGAAAGCATTAAATTAGTAGAAGCATAAAAGACTTGTGCCATTGTTTGGCTGCTAATTAATCGCTAGTTACACTGTATTCATAACTGTTTAGAATTGGTTTATAAAAAATATTTGTGTAAGAACATAACCTGGTGTGGTGTTTCCAGCCCTTGTGTGCTGCCATTCATTTTGTGCTGCTTGTGAAGTGTGGCAAGTCATTTAAGGTAATATCCCAATTGCTTACACACCTGTGCAAGTCAGACTGTGACAAAGTGACAACACAATAGACACAGTGGCACTCTGCTTCCTGAGCTTGATCAGCGAGTAAGAAATTGGATAGCAACCAGCAAATCAACTTTTAATAAACGGAAATACGTCTGATAATGTTGAAGTTAGGAATGCACGGGGCTAGTAATCTGTCTCTATCCCAGTCTACCCAAAGATTTAAACTAGGTATGCAACAGCAACTGGAGCGACTTGGGTGGGCAGTGATTGGCCTGAGTTAAGACGTGAAGACATTTCATGTTATTATTTTAGAATGTAATGGCATTAACGCCATGGTGGGCATCCAGACAAACCCGGTCTAAAACACACAGGAGTTGGGTCAAATGAAACACATGCAGAATAGACACACTTGTTTGGAGTTTTTTGTGATTCATAGTACCGGTTGTAATATGATGGCACTTTATCTTCTGAGTCAGAGGCACATAAAAGAGATTATAGACTTCTATTAAAAGAGATTATAGACTTCCTCTGTTTCTAGTAGCAAGCTTAATAGGCGATTGTACCAGACCATTAGTGGCCTGCCACTTATGTTGCTAAATCTTTTGTCCAGAGGACAAAGAACACTAGAAAATGTGTTACTCTGTTCTCCTGTAATGCATTGTCCCATATTAAATCAAAATTCATACCTATATTCACTGACTGTTTGATGGCACTTTTATATCGATGTGGACCTCGCTGAGATGAAAGAAACTAATAAACTACACTGAAAACATCCCACAAAAGAATTATAGTATGTAACGTTTATGCTATTCGACTGCTTTAATCAAGAAAGGCCAGTACAACTCTATAGACAGATAAACAAGTAGAGAGAGATGTTATGCTGGGCGCGATTTCAAGGACAAGATGACTGTCAACCCCTGATAATACCCTGGTGTTCAGGGCGCTATTAATCAAAATTCTTCCTTCAAATAAACACAGCTTGTGGCAGGGCGGAAGCCCTGCACATGGGGAAATATGTAGTTTTATTGTATATTTTTGGGTTGATGTTGTAAATAAATTGATTTAATTGTTTAACTGCTGTGGCGCTCCGCCGGGGATGATTACCTGTCTGCGTGGAGCAGCAGCTGAAAGCAATGAGCTGTTCCAGCAGGCTGGTGGGCGTGTCTCAGCGGAGCATCAGTATAAAAACATGGCGATCACTGTGATCAGGGCTGCTGCAAGGCCTGCTGTTTTCACAGCACCTTTGATTTATAGTTTGTTGCATTGTGTTTTATTTTGAGTGTTTGTACAGTCATGTCTCGTCCTCTGTGCGCTACCATTGCAGGTAGGGTCACATGACATTATTGTTTACTTTTTGTTTATGTTTACTGATTAAATCCTGTGTGCCTGTGTCGGCGTAACAACGTCAATCTCTCTACCTCAGTCTCTTCTGTGTTCTCCTCGGCGGCCTGAGGCAAGTATACCAGGACACAACCACACAGCTACACACTGATGTTCAATAAACAACACATAGTGTTGGCTCTTTATTTAGGACTTAGCTGGGACTTAGGACATTAAAATCCATTAAAACAATACCAAAGAGGATGCTCTTTATTTATTATTATTAGTAGTCGTAGTCGTATTTATTTTATAGTAGTAGCAGTAATAGTATAATTATAAATGGCATATTTATTGAGCACCTTTAACATTGTACCCCTTATGTCATGCTGTTTTCAGACAGTACACCATTTTTTATTACATGTTTAAATATTTTATTTGTTTAGAGTAATGTGCCTCAAACATTAGTTTCTGACTTCTCCAGAGCTATACCCTATCAGACAAGAAAAAATAATAATAATTGAGCACTCTACAATATCAAATGTAATAACTTACAATTACCTTAACGTGTTCTCAAGATAGACACTGAGATACCATTTAAAATATTTAATAACTTGAGTTTTTGTAGAAATAACTCCAATATTGATATTATCTAAAGCAATACTAACCAGCCTGTGCATTAACAGTTAGCATCTAGTAATTGTCATAACAGCAGTTTATTCTTTTGAAAAAAAAATCCTGTGGGTGCAAGGAGAGGTCAGACTGTTGTGTGAGTGGTTTGTGCTCATCATTTATTAATACGGCAGCTTTGCTGTAATCATGGTGTAATTACATATTAAATAATGTACAGATGACGTGCCAAACTGCCACCAGTCCCTTGTAAACAGCTGTGGTTTCTGAAGATTGGCTCTCACTTTGTAAAGGCAGAGACGGGGTAAATGCTATTGACTACCAGCAGGGTGCAAGTTTGTAAGTGTTCAAAAAGAACCCTGTCAGAATACTGTACCTACAAACAGAAAAGCAAAGTCAAAGAATCCTGCTTGCTTGTTTGTTTAGTGGAGTGGATTCCCTAGCCCGGACACAGCCGTGAGAGTTTACACGCAGTGATATTTCCCTAAGCCTGCGATTTCCTAGCCTGTGAAATTCTTCATTAAGATATTTTTCGACCAGCGTGTGTGGCTTTTCAAGTTTTTTTTTTTCACTGGAACAGAAATGCAATGCACACTGCAAATGATAACTGTGTTTTTAGCTTACACACACACACACACACACACTCGCTCACTCACATACTGATATATTTACTTGACAGCTGACTCAAGTTTGAAAATGAAACCCAGTCGTCTGAAAAACAAAGTGTGCCCCGTAACTCAACATGGTCATAATTTGTGAGAAAAATCTACATAAAACAGATTGCTATAATTTATGTTTGGAGCCTGACTCTGGAGAAGAGAAACAGCAGGTATGATTCACTCTGTTTGACTGTGTGTGGTAAAATCCAGCATGTAAGCCCTGATCCCAAAAGGACTTCGCTCTTTATATGTTGCTTTCCTGACCTTGCAAAGTGTGTGAAACCAAATCCTTTACAGAACACACTGAGAGGGTAAGGATCTTTAAACATACTTCACACATGATGGCATTTGTCAAGTAAGCTAGCAATTTCACTGTCCTCTTCAGAAACACTAGCATACTGTTTGCACTGTGTGTTTTTTTGTTTTTTTTCTGGTCTTGGGCACACATTCAAGTGAGCTGGATAAAATGACAGCATTGATGTTTTGAATCAATAACTTGTTTCCTTTAGGGATGTTAAAAAAACAAACAATTACAAAGTATAAACCGAAACCCTCTCTGTCATGAAGTGAATGTGTTGTTATTGTTATTCTTTATGCCACTAGATATAACAGAATATAAACTTTAATAATTTAGAGCTGTGAGGTTTGGCTTAAGGTAATGGACCTTCCCGTTACACATACAAGTTATTTGAGTATACATATGTGTGCATGCATATACAATACACAAGCAGAGAATGACTGTATAGTGGGATCTAAACCCAAAGATCTTTTAGATGCATACATTCAAAGAGTACATAGTTTTATTTCCTGTCTTCTTATATTATAGTAGTTCTCATGCAAATGCTCATTGTGTGACATTAGCTTTTAGATCTAGTCAGGTGCTTTAAGCTACTGTGAGTCAAGTTTCTTTGCGATGCTGTTAATGAACAGTAGGTGTTCACTAGATGGCGCTGGCTCTCAGAACTGCACAAACACACTGCTGATTTAGCCTTTGTTACATACAGTATGTATGTGGTGGAAAAGAATCCTTCTGAACCCAGGTCAGTGCACCTAAACAGTGATGATACCAAAAAAGTCAATTAGAACAAAGTTTGTGTATTTGGACTAAGCACAACTAAGAATGATGGCAGACTCTGACAGAGAAAGAATGAATCTTGGTTATAAATCTACCTCCCGACCTGTGAGGGCACTGTGTAAAGGGAACAGAGTGCCCCAGACTGGGTGGTCTGACAATTAATTCCAGGGAAAGATGAAAGTCAGCCATCTAGAAAGGGGGCGGAGCTACGGTACACCAAGTCATCGCCCCAGAAGGGAAGCGATGTGGCAACCGCGGATTGGAGGAGAAACGGTTGCACTCGCTAACCAAGGGGGCGTGACTGACTGCACAAAAGGGGATGTGGCTAGGCAAGCTGTTCCTTTGTTATGGTTAAGAGCGAACTGCTAAAGGAGAACTAAAAATGTACCGTGAGTGTTTTGGTTGTTTGTCGTGTCTAATTATACTTGTTTGATGGCTAACACGATCCGGAGCACCAAACCTGGACAACACTTCACCACTGTGCATGAATAAATTGTATTTCACCACTTGCACGTTAGCACTCACTGTGGACTTGTGATCGTCTGTGTTTTGTGTGTGTTTAATACTGTGTTTATTATTTCAGGACTATAACCTGTGTTTAACAGTGCAATACACATTGTGGCTGTGTATTGCCTGGGATTATCATTTGCGGTCATAATTATTTATTTCTTCTAATGACCTGGATTATAAACAGGATCAAAATAAACATTGTTTGGACCGTGGACTTACGTGTTTGTCATTCCTTGAGCACTACAGCCCACTTGGCCACACAGACATTATATAAATGTAACAGTAAATATACATTCTTACTGGTGTTACAGGCAATAAATTAGAGTAGTAAAAATATATATATATATCTACAGTAGATAGATAGATAGATAGATATTTAAACATGCAATTAGTGTAAAAGGCTTTTGAAAAGGGTAGAGAATGGAGATAATTGCAGATATATACCAGTATAGATTTGTGAAAATGTAAAAGGACGTTTTCTTTGTCCATGACATTAGTTTGCATTAGAGTTTGCTGTCTTACAATTGGGTGACTCTCGTTCCTATCTTTGCTGAATCTTACCATTCTTTATTGTCAAAATGTTTGTTTCTCCCCTCATAAGACTGAAAGAGTGTGTGTGTGAGGGTAAGTACTATTCACATTTTTTTTAAAGTGTAGATTTAAGTTTGGAATACTATTTTGTCACGCTTAGGTCCTGTCTGTTTCTAAATATTGTAGAGTTGCAAGCCTTAGGGCTTCCTGAAACACTTTGTCCACCCCCTGCCAATATATCCCTTCTCCAGAGCAGCCACCCTCCAAGTGACAGGGTGGATAGTTTGCCAGGCTCCATTCTGTGAGTAACTTACAGTTGTGAAGATGCTGGGTTTAACTAATGTCTTAATTCTTATTTAGCAATTATTATTTAGCAATAGCTTTGGTTTCCTGGAATGGGGGCTGAACTAACAACCTTAACCACTAACCACTGAGCCACCAGGCCCTCCCAAGGGCACTCCTCACCCAGTCACCTATATCCTCACCTTCACAGCTCACTTCTCCCCCGCCTCTCCTTATAACAAGCCATTTCCTCTCTCATTTCCCTTTCTCCAAATATGATCTTTGGACCAGTTCCCGGAAATCTTTGGCAATGGTCCATGCCCATTCCATTTGGATGTGCACACTGGGCAGGGTTCCAGAGTTTTTGGACGCCCAGGCGTCCCCGCAATGGAGGAGCCCGGACCCGTGCTTGCGTTTGCTCTCAAGATCATGTTTCATGTCTGTATTAGCACTCCCTGGGAGCTCAAGTCAGTGGTAACATAAAGAGTGTGCCCTTCCCAAAAATCCCTCTCTTTAATTCAGAAACAGATCGGTGATATGGATTTGGAGCTTCAAATGCAAGTAAGGGGAGCAAAAAAAAGCAGGAAAACTGGAATTATTTTTATAATTTGTTTCCACTTGTATGTAGTAACAGATTGCTGAGTCAGTATCTACTGCCCTGCCAGCCACAGCGCACACACTCAAGCTTTGTGTCTATCTGATTACCTCCTGTTCTTTAATGTAGTTACAGGCCACCTAGTGTTGCAATGTACTTGTTTAATTGCAGTACCACACAGTAACAGGATCTGGGCACTTGGCCGTGGGTAACTTCCTCACAGAACAGAGCTCAAAATGCAACCCCACTTGAGTCTGTTGCCGTTTTCTAATGCTCTCTAATACGGGGATGACAACGAGCGAAGCATCTTAAAATAGCTCCTTGAAAAGCAAACCAGGATAAAAGGGAAAGTGCATGCATGGCTGAAAAGGTTATTAACTTCAGAGCGAACCCCATTCGCTACTTCTTCAAAGACTGTTTGCACCTCCACTGTAAAATATTACAACCGTGTTTAGGGATAACTGTGTTTGAATAGTGATTGAGGAGGTGCCTAATTGTCCATTTGGGGGGTGGAGGGGCTACACCAGCACTGGATTTAGTTTCTAAAATAATCCAGATTAGGCATTGACGTGTTATGGATGAGTAGGTTAATCTTTGAATACAGGCTATGAATTGAAGGCTACGTATTGAACTTTTTAAACAGCTCTGCTGCACTCACTTCTGACTGATAGTTTCTGTGGGTATTGTGTGTGTTTAGATTGGGGGAGAAGGCAGTCCGGTGCCATTCAGCATTGTACTTGAATGTTGGTCATTGTTCCATATGCTGAGAGATAAGAACGGTTTAGAGCTTCGGAATCATAGCAATGCTAAAATCCAAATGAGTGAAGAAGACTTATTTTATTTGAAACACATTGAAAAAATAATTCTAATGAACCATCTTTTGATACTAAAATACAATTATGAATCCTCTGTGTTGGTAGTGACACGAGAATGCTTGCTCCATTGAAACCTGCTTGTCTCTACTATAATATCAGACACAATAACATGCCCCTGCTGCTACCTGTAGCTCAGCTATACAACAGCTGTTACACAACAGAAAGCACAACAGCCATTGATAAAGCTGTATTAATGCAAACAGTGATTTTGTGTTTTCAGCATGGCCTATTTGTAACATTATTATGTACTATAAACACATATTTTTTTCATTTAATACCCATGTAATATTTTGTAATAAATTGTTTAGTAAAGTGAGTCTTAAACACTAGGACGGATACAACTTTTGGCAGATCTATTGGTAGTGAAACTATTCTTCAGTTCAGGCTTCCTCTAGTTGAAATGCGTATTACAAATGACAGCCAGGTTATTCTTTTCCAAAGAAATGCAATTCTAAACAGTTTTCATTGGAAGAATGTTCTCTCTGTTTATGTTCTCACTACTTGACAGAATGCTTGAACAACAGCTGTGTTTTTTTAGAGCAAGTGTTTACTGGTAGCTAACAACTGGCTTTTAACCAATTAGAATTATTTGAATTCTTAAAGTTAATAATGTAGAATCACTCTTACGGGAAGTGGCATGCCTTATGTTTTTTAGGGGACTGGCAATGATAGATAAGGTCCCCCCCACTACCACCACCCCCACCCCCATTTGAAGAAATGGTACACTCTACAGTTACTGTCACATGGTATTGATGTAGAAAGGCAGTGTGGGTGTGTAGTGCACCATTTACAGGAGTATTACATCTAAGCTCTGTCAAGTTTCATATTTATCAGTGGGAAGAGTCCTCAGTGGCTCACCTAGTAGAAAGCATACTGTGTGTTGTGCAGGGTGGGTCACATCTTGTTCGCACAGATCTGCCAGTCTAGGCTGGGGTCACACAGGGAAGCTGCATTGGCTTTTGCGCTCCTGTGGGTTAGGGTGGAAAATTGGTTGTTGTTTAATCTCAGTAGATGGATTTATCTTAAGCCTCCAAATCCAGTAGTATGGTAACATTGGTTGTTTAAGTTCAGTGGGTGAAAATAATATATAACATCATCATCATCATCTTCATCATCTTCAGCCTTTTTTAATCCACTGCTGGATGAAGGCCTCCCCAAGATTCTTCCATAAAAGCCTGTCTGCTGCGTTCCTCATCCACGTTGCTCCGGCGTGTTTCCTAATTTCATCTTGCCATCTTCCTGGAGGTCTTCTTGGTCACTTTATATCTCTTGGGATCCAGTCTAATATCTCCTTGGTCCAGTGATGGTCTGTTCTTCTTGCTACATGTCCAGCCCACTGCCATTTCATTATAATAACATTGCATACTTTTGTTGCGCTTTTATCCATTCCTTACTTTTCCTGTCTCTTGTTATTCCCAGCATGCATCTTCCCATACTCCGCTGAGTCGTTTGTAATTTTTGAGTCATTTTTGCATTGTGGGTCTAGGTTTTACATCCATAAGTTAGCACTGGCAGCACGCATTGCTCGAAGACTTTCCTCTTGAGGCGTAAGTGTAGTCTCCGTTTCAGAACCATGCTTAATCTTCCAAAGGCACTCCAGCCCATTTTTGCTCTTCTGTTGATTTCGCACATTTGATTCTCCGTTGCTGAAACTAACTTCTATGCAGAAAAGTCCCTTTTTATCAGTTTGTGTGACACGTTAAGGTTTGGATTTCTCCTGTTTATCATCCTTTTGAGTCTTCAGGTTCCAGCATTGTTTGATGTTTGCTTAAGATGGCTGATCATTATCACTTCAACTTAAGAAGATTATTGTGGGATTTTTAAGCAGCTTCATTTGCATCCTCTTATCATCTTCATAGATAGTTATCAAATTATTTATGGAGGAAAATAACTATTATTTTGTTTAGAATTTTTAGAACAACAGAGAAACACTGGGAGGCATCTCAAAGGTTGTTATAAGATTGTTTTTAAAGAGCAACGGATTTGAAATATTTCAGGTATATTAACTCATATATTATTTTTGTTTAGAATGGATCTCTTTGTTCAATCATCAAGAGCTTATCTCAAGTGTAGGGGGACAACTAGGAATTTTGACCGGACCCAGGCATTCCGGGAAGCCTGGAAGAGGAAAAATGAATGTTCAGCTGGTACACCAGAGTGTGACCATGAATATGTCCCTCCTGTAGCACTCTTCCTTAGTTCATGTAAGTAGCAGCACATCAGTGTATTTCGTATATCCACTGGGGTTAATGGTTACACTGTGGTGTACCAGCTGTACCTAGAGAGCTCTGTGGAGAGCTCTGTGGAGGCCACAAGAGTCATAAAAAGTCACTAGAATGTGTTGACTGAAACAGAAAATTATACATAAAAATGAATCAAAACAAGAAGACAACTCTGATAGTTCATACTCATATCAAGTTGCTCTTGAAAGTCTGTATTATCAGTTGATACCTGTACCGCTGAAAACCCATTGATTATTTCCCTCATGTTAAGGACTGTCTATAAATAAATTAGATTTGATTAGCCATGCAGCAGTTTTACACAAATCAGCGCTCGTGTAGTCCACTCAACATCAATAGCTTTGTCATAGAAGCGCCTGCTCTGCATTTATTGAATACCAGACATCATAAATAACTATACTTTAAGTTGACTTAAAAATATCTTTAAAAAGAGTTAATGTTATCCATACAGTGTAATGTAATGTTTCTTGAATATTCTTATAATCAAATTTAGAGGAAATGAGATCATTGTAAATTTAAATTGCTTCCATGCTGTAAAGTATTTCATTTTAAGCTTATTGATTCAACATGTGATAAAAAAAAAAAACTAAACTAGTATTTTGTATTTATTAAATGTTAAATGTGTAAAGCATTGTGTATTCAGTGATAATAGACCACAGGTAAGCGATGGTATAATGCCTAGGGTCTATTTCAATAGCTTGCCTTAAAAATATCCCTTCATTTAAGTTATATGTCCTCGATTAAAATGAAAATAAATGTAATTTAAGATTTTAGTTGATAGAGCCAATACAGAAAAAAGGACAATTCAGGACAACGTGAAACTGAAAAAAGAATTATATATATATATATATATGTGTGTGTGTGTGTGTGTGTGTGTGTGTGTGTGTATATATATATATATATATATATATATATATATATACATATATATATAAGAAGTCGCAGAAAAAATAGGATAGCTGATATTATATTTGAGATATAGAGAAACTCAGTGCTTCATTGCTCAGACATCACTTATTATATAAGAAATAATACTGATAGCGTGCGCTGTCCTATAAATATACAATATACACGTGAGCACTGTGATCTTCGTGACCTTAATGACACTGCTCACGGTTCTGACCTGGCTGGCAGTGATCACTACAATGGCACACTAGTGTACACACACCCACGTTCTGTGGACAGGCCTGTATATCAGTATTTCCAAAGGTTCCCACAAGACCTTTGTTCTTAGGGTACAAAGAAGACCCTGAGACAGATGGGAGATGTATGGGGGGGGAGCCCTGAAGTGGGTAATTGAAAAGTAAAAACAAAGCAAGCTGCCACAGAGTGAAGAGCTTGTTTCAGAAACAAAACAACCGAAAGGTGTCCGATAAGACAGAACCTGATCCATTTGAGCACTGAAGTTGTGAGAGTCTCATGGGGTGCCATGGGCTTGCAGGCTAATACAACCAGCCCTGATGGAGGGGTGGTTGGTAACTTTGGACCAGCTGTTTGTTTATTGAGATATTTCCACTGACATTCAGTTACATCATACATGCAGAATATAATTTACCGTAAAAATAATTGTATAGGTCGCACTGGCATAAAAGTCGCTCCCCCCTTTTTGAGACTTCAATTTTAGGAAAACCTTTTTTTGTGTTTAAAATACTTTTTTAAAATTGATTTTTCTCCTACATGCTCAACAGTGATAAATAAAGAAAGATACACAGGTTTAGTTTCGAAATATCCCTTGTTTGAAACATTTTATTCCAACTGCTAGAAACTATTCAGTTTTTCAAAATTTCTAAATAATTGGTTCAAGTAAATTTAACTGTAATATCAAAATACATCAAAATATAGATATATACAGTAGTAACAGTGCAAACCACTGACAAATGGTACTTGAATGGATTTAAAAAATAATAATTAACAGATTGTAAAATCAAGTTATACATCCTACATCTCATCTGTATCAACCTATTTTATTTTAACTCATCAAGTACCCAAACAAGTTCAAGAACATAATTTCTTTGATTTACTGAACATTTCTTTCTAAAACCATACTTAGACAATAGTTCCAGCTGCATTGGCTTTTACAATTTAGTTGTATTAATTCAAATTTAAAAGAAAAGTATTACACAGTGCTGCTTGCATCAAATAAAAAAGAACAAAATAACAATAACCTAAACCGTGCACCTTCTAATAACCAGTAAACAAAACATCTTCGTGTTGCATGCGGTGCTGTACAATTGCATTACATTTCCAGCTGTACACATTTCTTTCTCCACGTACACGCGTCTGGGTCGAGAGGAGGTCAGTCAAGAGTCTGAAAGCTTACGTTTAACATTCAAAATGACTGAGGGTATTAAAAGTAACAAATGAAAACTTTTAATTAGAACAGTGGTTTTGTGTTTCTACCTAGCAACATGACCTGAGTGCCGTAAGTACAGAAAAAAAGAATCGGGTTATTGACAGTTAAGTTTGTGTGAGCCATAATAACCGTGGCTGTAGTAATCCCATTGTGACACTGGTACAGTAGTTTAATATTAGACACACCGGCGCATACGTCGCACCAGTGTATTAGTCGCTAACCCCTTTTACGGGCCACGTAAAAATGACTTATACAATGTTTTTTGACCATTGCCACTTAGTGCATCAGATAGATTTAGTAAGGGTCAGGAGAGAGAAAGGGGGAAAGAGTGTGTCTCATTGTTTCTTATGTTACTCATACATATTGTCTAAGACTCCCATGTCTGTTCATATATCCCATTCACACTTTGGTTGCCTGGGACACCTGGGTTGAGCTTAAACCAGGCCCACTAACTTCTCTGCTCTGTGTATCCCACAGCTCTGCCCACTGAGCTGCCCCGTCCCCCCTTTTATAGTTGGATAGTCAGCCTGAAAGAATCAAACCAGTCGAAACGGTCGCTATGGAGAACGCCTGATTAAGATCCAGCCACACTTCACCTTCCTTTACAGTGCAAGAATACTACAGTCAGTTTAACAAAGCATTGCTGCCCAGTTTGTGATATATTCACTTCAGTGATATTCATCAGGCGTTGCTCCATTAAAACCAGTCATTCATAATTTCTTTTTCAATGCTTAAGTAATTCATTTTAGTAACTGAGAAGAGTTCTAGCCTGTGGCGTTTGCCCAGGCAAGTCTCCATTTGGCTCAGTGATATTTACAAAAAATAAATAAACAAATATGTAAGACACATAAATAGTGCAAGACCCACCAGAATAGAACAAAAACAAAGGAAAGGTCTTGTTTGTCTTCAAATAGCTCAACTCTTTAGAAGTGAAACTTTATTTATTTAATAATTATAGTAGTCATGATTCTTATTTTAACAGAACTCCAGTCACCAGGCATTTGTTTCACCATATGTTTTTGTTTCCTGGTTCCTGTGACATTGGGTCTTTTTAACTGCGTTGGCTCCACCTACTATCCTATACCACAAAACAGTCCGTGGATGTCTCTGACCCCTGTATTTACCAATAACTAGTTTGTTACAGTATATTTTGTATCATTTCTTACTGAGTGCTGTTTTTTTGCTTCTACTGCCATCTGAAATATGCAGATATTTCATGGGCTAAAAGTAACTACTTCCTGGTACGATATCACTTTCCTGTGCTCTAGCTTAGATTCACTTCAATGGTCTTGTTGTAATTAGGCCTACCGCACAGGAAGTTATACTTGAAGAAGTTATACTTGAAGAAGCTCTGTATCCTGAATTGAAAAACTTAAACAAAAAATTAAAAAAGAACCAAAAAATATTCAACACACGAACAAAGGTTTTATGAGGTAACAAAACGTTTGATTTAAACCTTGCTTACCATCCTTTACAAAAACACAACAAATTAGTAGGAATTGTACTGGAACATTATCCATATGTTTACATATTGGCAGTTGTTTTATAGCTGAATTGCACTGCATTCTGAAGTTGATCTTGGTGGCCTTACTTGGAGATATCTTATTTTTATAAGAGCACCACCAGGGTAATTTCTGACTGAGCCGCTCCACAGTATCATGGTGAGCACAGCTCCATAGTATCATGGTGAGCACCGCTCCACAGTATCATGGTGAGCACCGCTCCACAGTATCATGGTGAGCACAGCTCCACAGTATCATGGTGAGCACAGCTCCACAGTATCATGATGAGCATCGCTCCACAGTATCATGATGAGCATCGCTCCACAGTATCATGATGAGCATCGCTCCACAGTATCATGGTGAACACAGCTCCACAGTATCATGGTGAGCATAGCTCCACAGTATCATGATGAGCATCGCTCCACAGTATCATGATGAGCATCGCTCCACAGTATCATGATGAGCATCGCTCCACAGTATCATGGTGAACACAGCTCCACAGTATCATGGTGAGCACAGCTCCACAGTATCATGGTGAGCATCGCTCCAAAGTATCATGGTGAGCACAGCTCCACAGTATCATGGTGAGCATCGCTCCACAGTATCATGGTGAGCATCGCTCCACAGTATCATGGTGAGCACAGCTCCACAGTATCATGGTGAGCATCGCTCCACAGTATCATGGTGAGCACAGCTCCACAGTATCATGGTGAGCACAGCTCCATAGTATCATGGTGAGCACAGCTCCACAGTATCATGGTGAGCATCGCTCCACAGTATCATGGTGAGCACTGCTCCACAGTATCATGGTGAGCACTGCTCCACAGTATCATGGTGAGCACATCTCCACAGTATCATGGTACAGCTCCACGATATCATGGTGAGCACAGCTCCACAGTATCATGGTGAGCACAGCTCCACAGTATCATGGTGAGCACAGCTCCACAGTATCATGGTGAGCATCGCTCCACAGTATCATGGTGAGCACAGCTCCACAGTATCATGGTGAGCATCGCTCCACAGTATCATGGTGAGCACCGCTCCAAAGTATCATGGTGAGCATCGCTCCACAGTATCATGGTGAGCACAGCTCCACAGTATCATGGTGAGCACAGCTCCACAGTATCATGGTGAGCATCGCTCCACAGTATCATGGTGAGCACAGCTCCACAGTATCATGGTGAGCACTGCTCCACAGTATCATGGTGATCATCGCTCCACAGTATCATGGTGAGCACCGCTCTACAGTATCATGGTGAGCACTGCTCCACAGTATCATGGTGAGCACAGCAGTACAATATCATGGTGAGCACTGCTCCACAGTATCATGGTGAGCACCGCTCCACAGTATCATGGTGAGCACTACTCCACAGTATCATGGTGAGCACCACTCTACAGTATCATGGTGAGCACTGCTCCACAGTATCATGGTGAGCACAGCTCTACAGTATCATGGTTTGCACTGCTCCACAGTATCATGGTGAGCACCGCTCCACAGTATCATGGTACAGCTCCACAGTATCATGGTGAGCATCGCTCCACAGGATCATGGTGAGCACTGCTCTTCAGTATCATGGTGAGCATATGCTCCACAGTATCATGGTGAGCACAGCTCTACAGTATCATGGTGAGCACAGTCGCCCACTAAGCTTTTCTAGAAGGAGCCATTTATCCCGTTCAGGTCCCTGACAGTATTTAGAGCATTGCTGTTGTTTATAAGGAAGGTGCTTAGAATGTAGCACTCTTCTGTGCTGTTTTATGGCTTGTGTCAATACTTTGTAGCCTGAAAACAAACCCATATATCTTGTTTTAAAATTAAACAGACTGTGTTAGACATTGGTACAGTCACAGTGGCATGGTCAACAGCTATTTGATAGCTTCAGTTCTAGGAGGCTGTCTGTCTTTAATGTGGAGGTCATAGGACTATAAATGCACATAAATCTTGATGAAAATATTTACCATACACTGTATAACGAGGAAGGCTTTAAAGGCTTAATTCACCCACGTTTGACGAGCCATTATCTGTTTTTGTTTTCCTGTTTTGCCCCCTTTGAAGCAATATTGGTTCCCCTTCCGAATATTTCTACCCCCTTATTTTTTTGTAAAAAAGTAATCTTTCTTTGCACAAGTCTATATCCATGCATTTTCAATTAAAACGTACATTTTAAGACTACTTTCCCAAACCCTAATCCTAACCCTAAACTTGCACCACCCAGTCCCCTCTGACAGGCCAGTCTCGTCTACAATAAGATAACAGCCTGCCTTCATTGCTCACATTTACTGCACCATGTATACTGCATATACTGTAAAGTATATCAATAATTCTTGCCGGGAGCATGACTATGGCTTGATCATCCTATAAGAAAAGTCAATTATTTCAACATGCATCGTTATTTAGTTTGTATCTAGTTAGGGATATTCTTTATAGAAATTGGATTAAAAGAAACGGATATGCAGCTTGTAATAAGAATTCTGTTAGGGTGTTATGCTATTAAACATGGCACCAGGACTCCTCTGCAGATGATCTTTAAGTTTGCTTTGTCACGCCCATTTATATCTTGATTTTAAAAAATCAACAACAAAAGGCCTCTTGATGTGACTGAAAACAATTAAGAGTCCGTTCATTTAAAATCAGATCTGCTTAAATGCCGTCCTTTCTAATAAGGCCCCAGATTTATTTATCTCCATGTGTTCCCTGCTTACTCACTTAAAGAAACTTTTCTTTGGACCTTTTTCAAGTGGTGATGAGCTCGTTTGACATTATACATGTATTGTTCTGATTTGACCCCTGGCTTGTTTTAATACAATCCCCTTTAAAAATTAACCTTAGGCTTGCAATTGGTCCATTCACTTCACTGATTTTCACAAAGGATGTTTTTCTTTCCTCTCCTTTCCGTTTAATTGACTGGTATGGGGTAATGTACAGTACCTCTGTTCATCTTGGTACTCAATACCATTAAAGGGCAAATAAGCAAGTGATTTAACTCAATTAGATTTGTTCCTTGCTGACTTCCCTTCGTGTTCCTGGCACTGTAATGTAAAAGGCAAAATTAGGGTTAACTCACAAGTATGAAGAGTACTGAAAAATTAAATATTTAGATGGCATTCCCCTCTTGATTAACTGGACTAATATGTGAATGAACACATTTATTTATACTGTAAATGTGTGCAGTCATTTTGAGGTTTACCATACCTTCTCTATACATAGACCGTACTATGTTTGAGGGATTCATTTTTCTTTCTTTGTTTTTGACATTGCTTACTTATTATTCACCCGACTTCCACTTTTACTGCACTTTGCTGTGCAGAGTTTCCATAGTATACTGCAGTAAACATTTAGATATGGTGATAACGCAAAAAACACAATTCAAGCAGATTGTATCATAAAACCGTTAAAATGTTCACTGATCAAAAAGTCATACTTTACTCTAGGGACAATTTTATTAAAATAACTAGCTTTTATAACTAGCATATTAAGAAAGTGTGTTCACTTTTTGCTAAGGGTTAGCTAATATAAAGTAACCTATAGTAACATATTTACTATTTACTATAATAAAAAGCTAAGCTAAAAACGTTCAGCAAACATTAGGTTTTCAACTACAATTCGATCACATTTTTTAAAACATTACTGTATATGATGATGATGATGATGATGATGATGATGATGATGATGATGATGATGATGATGATGTTGTTGTTGTTGTTGTTGTTGTTGTTATATTTTTTATCAGCTTATAAAATTATTACTACATATTAAATAACTATTAGCAGACAATCAGCAGCATTGGTCAACGTGTTAACAGTTGTTGTTTAGCAGTTTAACAAAAAAGACTGACCTAAAGATCTGAAGCACCTCAATAGTGTGTTCTAGACACAGTGCAACATGACGTTAAACCACATTTAATACAGAAGGCTTTGAAGATCATTTGGTAAGTAAAGCCAGGTTGTTGAGTTAACCCACTTAACAGAGCGCATCACTGTGCTGCAGTGAAGTCTTGAGCAATGTGTTTATACTCCCATTAACCAGGACTTGCCTTGAAAGTCAGTGGGTGGAAGATACAGTACAGTGCATCAGATTAATGAGCATTCCTTGGCAATAAAATAGCATGTAAATGTTATTGTCTTCATTACTCTTCCTTGTTTTGTAAAGGTCATCGTTTTAACACTGCGGTGTTATGTGTGGTGTTGGAGAAATTATTTCTGCATTCAAAAATAGACCTTGGGGTTTTTTTTGGAAATGTTCAGAAGTGGGTTCAAAAAAACACATTTAAATATTCAATAAATATATAACATTTAAATAAATAAACAAAATTCATTCAAAAGTTGTGCATGCTGATGCGATGGGGAGGCCAAATCAAGACTGATCCTCAGAGCCACCATTGCATGATATAATAAAAAAATAAGTTTATATAAAGTAATGTTAATTAGAATTAATACAGATTCAAAGATAGAAGTAAAAATGATGTCACAATATATAGAACACCATTACATCATGTAAGAATAAATCATGGATTTGAATATAAACAATAACAAGTAGTTGTCATGCCGTCAAAAACCTATAAATACCTCCAATGTTTTGATTCAAACACAGGCTCCCTTGAGAAAGATATCGAAACGTTGGGCAGCTGGCTCTTTGAGCTAAATATATATAGTTTTTTTTTCCAATAGTGTCTTTGATTTGGGTAATTTCCCCCCTGGCTAAAAGAAATAGAGCAGAGGGAGATTGTTAATTGAGTGGAGCAGCCTCTTTCAGTTCCATCAGCACTAAACAGAGGGAGGCTAGTAAGCACTATTGCAGCAAAAGAGCAAGCAGCCTCCTCTTTTCAGTTCCAGGTGTCTGCCATAGATACTGTACCTGTAACTTAGACAGGATCAGCCCTAGTGTCTTTATAAAAGTAAGAACAGGCGCCATCTAGTGATCTGACTCTTTGGCTCAAGTTTCCTTTTGTTTTGCTGGTAATGTATTTAGTAGTGCTGTAGATGGTGCTGGCACTTACTAATATAAAGACACTGGCTGATAAAACCTATGTGTCTATGGCAGGCAACTAGGACTGGATAGTTGATTCAGAACTCGAGCACCCTAACACAGAATTTATAATGCCTGTAAGAACTCATTGGAATTATTGCATACATGTCATTTAAAACTACTTGCTCTTTTACTTAAAACACATGCATAAAAAGTTTAGCTTCTCAAAGAACGGTAGATGAGTAAAACAAAAAAGACAAATATCCTTTAAATGTGCACCACCTTTTCATTTAAGTACCAGTGCACAATTATTTCTCTTTTTGGTGCCCCGGTTTCTTGAACACAAAGGGTTACCCAGCTTTTCTTTCAACAGAACCTTGGTGCTGAAATGTTGTTGAAAGAAAAACAGCAAGAACACTTAGAAGCATTTAAATCCAGTTGAGAAAGTGCAGCTGCAGTGAAATTACAAGCATGGCATTTTAGTAATCCCACAACATGAAAGGTGGCTGATATCCTGTTCTATAGGGTATGGGATGTTGACAGCTTAGTCTTGATTAAGTCGTAATGCATTTTTTGAATTGTACACCTTCAGGAGAGAGTGAGTGAGCATTAATTAATGTATTAATGATGACATGCAGGATCATTAATTGGGTATCTGAGAAAACATGTTCAGCAAGGCTAGTTTTTGCAGAGTCAACCCCTTAGCATCCTCTTCACTGAAGAAAGGATGTGATAAAGTCATTCAGTCTGATTCAGAGGTGCTGCATGATTAAGATGGCTAGTTGCCTAACTGGCCACAGTGGAATACTGCTTTATCTGAGGAGATAGTTGCAGATGTACAGGCTGTGGCACATCCATCAGGAACTATTAGGAAATAATATTAGAGCATCTTGGATTATCTAGTATATTAGACATGGAGCAGTAAGCTGTTAGCTAGTTGGCTATTAAATGTTTACAATGAAATGCATTGTGTCTTAGTTTTGGGCATGACCATGAGTTCTAGACTGGTCTGACCATCTGTAGTTTAACTAGGAAATAAAAGTGTCTTTAACGGGTCTATGTTCACTGACCTAGGGTAAGCTACCTAGAATTGGGACATCAGTCAGTAGACAGTGAGCTACCTGTATCAACCACATAAGTGTACAGGTAGTTACTGAGGGTTTGTTCTACACTACAATGGGTAAATGTTCCATAACATTAATGCCCCTTTTTAACAAGCTTTCATTCACAAGTGCTTTAATTAAGCAGCAGAACCATGATTAGAAGGCTTTATCGTCTACTAATCTGCTACCATACAAACAAGGTCAACTACCAAGGAATAACGGTTTTAATATAATTGCAAACCT
The DNA here is from genome assembly GCF_902713425.1 of Acipenser ruthenus. Lineage (NCBI taxonomy): Eukaryota > Metazoa > Chordata > Actinopteri > Acipenseriformes > Acipenseridae > Acipenser > Acipenser ruthenus. Next base: position 6,341,421 of record NC_081189.1, read on the forward strand.
CTAAAAGTGCATTTATTGATATTATACACAATTGTAATTGATAATTTATGTAGCTATTTACCTTTTCCATGGTTTGCTTTCCTTCTGTTTTTTAAAGGCAACCAGGCAAGTCAAATAATCGGTACCAAACAGCTGCAGTTATCAGACCTGTACCATCAAGCAGCTAAAAGGAAATTCATACCAATATTTAGTGATAGTACACATCCTCTCAATTCTTCTTTTCAATTACTGCCGTCAGGTCGACAATTCAAAGTTCCTCTTGCACGGAAAAACTGTTACAAAAAATAATGTATTCCATCTGCAATTTCAATCCTTAATGATGAAAAGAGGTGGCAGACCTGAGCAGTGTGTGTACACATTGTGTGTGCATGTGTGTAGGTGTGTAGACGTTGTGTGTGCATGTGTGTAGGTGTGTACACGTTGTGTGTGCATGTGTGTAGGTGTGTAGACGTTGTGTGTAGGTGTGTGCTTGTATGTGAGTATGGTATGTTGCTGGTCAGCAATGAGCTGCTGCTGTGCTGTTTATGTTAGCATGGATTATTGTTTTCTTATTGATTGTTATTTATCGATGCTGTGTGTACATTGCTGTATGTTTCTTTTGTACTGAACCATGGTGTAAGCGGAAGACAAATTTCCATTTTATGCTCTATTTAATGGACAATAAAGCTTTTTTGAATTTAGAATTTTGAAAAGCTGGCATTCTTTCTATCTGAATGTTCCGTGGTCATCTACTATGTGGAAGTGCCCTGTGAAGAGCTTTCTGATTGATGGATGAACGTTCTGAGGTCTCCCCTTATCAACCAGTCATGTTTTGAAGGTCATTTTCCATGAATGGTTCATTAGATGTTCCTGGAAATGTTTTACGAATTGCTTGTGAAATCAAGAGCTGGTATTGTTGGCTCAGACACATTGTGATCACCAAGATAATTAAAAAGAATAGCTAACATAACACAGTCATCTGTTGTGGTAAGCAGCCACATTCATAAAGCATTGGTGCACTGCAAAGTACATCACAGTCCTATGCATTCATTAGTATGGTAGTACTTTATCTATCAAGCCCCAGGGATCCACTGACCGGCTCACTGGCACACTTACTAAGGGCTGGAGTTTAACTCAGGTTCCCTGTATCCCAATTATCAGCAGTCACCACTAGGCTACCTTAAATAAAAGAAGAACAAAACAGAGTTTTGGTTTGTAAAACTCTGTTTGATGTATATTTTCCCAGACAATAGCTTGTTGTACATCTTCACAGCTTAAATGTTTTACCCCTGTATTAAGATTTTTTTTTTTTAATTCAGATACCCTACCCAGCACTATCCCACTGTGGCCAGTTGCACCCGCCATGCTGGGTATGTTTAATGCAGCCATTATTGTAAAAAGTGCCGAGCTGTTTTATATGAAGCACACAATCTGTCTCATTCCAACCTGCATTTCTGGGTCGCTGGAGACATTTAAACAGCACTTATAATTAACAGCTATTTTTAAACAGAAAAAAATGGAGCACTGGTGAGGTACAAAAGCATTAAAATTGCCCCAGATTCGCTGTTCAATAGGACACATCACGCCTATATGCTGGGAGATCAAAGAAAGTGGAGAAAGAAGAGACAGACCGATCAGTAGGGATAAATTGTTCCCATTATGTGTAAGAATGGGGTTCTTTCAGTTGAAACAATTTAATAACTGCATTCATTATGCTGGTGTCCACTTGCTTTTTATCTGAGGAGATTTTTTCATTTTTTTTTCTTTTTTAACTAGAGCAGCGCAGGTTCAATTGAGCTTATTTTCCCCCGAAATTAAGATGTGCAAGCTTTGACATTCAGAACTGAAACACTAATAGAAAGAGAAGCAGTTATCTGGAGACTCCCTCCGGACCCGGCTCGATGTGCCTACCACTAATTATGTCAAATGCAAATGTGCTGTCTTAAAGCAAGTGCAGCAGGCTTGCCTTTTATTTTTGCACTCTTTTAATTTGTTCGCTTGAAGTGCATACCAGTGTCGAATGAGGAACACTGCAGTTTTATTATTTAGTTATGTATTTATTTATTTTTCTAGAAAGTGTTTACACGTTGGAGGTAATTTATTAGGAACTACAAGGAAACAATTAAGCAGACATCATGAGTGGAGCTGCTTAACAAAATACCAATATATAAGGCCCTCAGCAGTTAGCTGGTTTGTTATCATTAGTTGAGTGTAAAATAGGTTAATAGCTGGTATGGGCATGGACTATCAGAGTTTCTTAACTAATGTATTCTTCGGGTTGCTTTACTTTGTATCATTTGGTGTCAGGAGAGCTCTCAGAATCATGTAATAGTTAAAATTACTGTGATGCATATGTATTAGGATGTGTGCACTGAGGTTGTTAATAGCTATTTGTATTTTACAATTTGATGGTTTATTGACAAGGTACTGACAGATATTGACTAAGAATTCCATATATGTATTTACTCCAAGACTTGAAACAATATAGAACTACCACATTTTTGTTTTGTTTTGTTTTATTACCAAGGTTACTAACCAATGTCACAGTTAGCCCCCTGGCTTAAGTGATTGCGATTATCTTTAGCTTCTTCCTGCTTTATATGTGTAATTTAACGATGCTGTTCTGACATAAACTCCTTGTTTGTTGCCATAGCTACAGAGTCTCCTAGTTACCTAGTTTCGCTTGCCCCTTTCATGTCATCATTATGTAACCTCCGCTATAGAAAAAGGATGAGCACCCGTGTCTATTGCTTTTTCATACAGTGTGCTGCCTTTCCTCAGGCTGAGCTGCTTCCCTTGTCTGTACTGTGTGTACGAAGGGGCTCGAGGGGGGGTTGGTGTTAGGATTGCTCACCAACCTCCTATTAATATTGCTTTTATTATTAGTTCATCCATCATACACTTTATTATTATAACTACTATATTTGTACTAAGTTTTGTGGTCCGTTTCATTTTATAATCTGTTTGGTAAATACTTGGTATTAACGGTGCATTTAAACTCATTTGCCTCCTTTTCTAATACCTTAGGATTCAGTAAAACATGTCATGATATTTAGTAAGAAGTAAGAAATACACCAAATGTATGTATTTTCTGGTATCTCTAACCAGGCTGTGTTTACACTGTAGTAGCACAGTAAATAAACAAATGGTTGTGTAGTTACTATGTAACAACATGCTTAATGACCAAATTAAATTATTATTATTTTCTAGTGTCTTTTGTAAAAACACTATATGTGCACCTGTGGTTGTGCATTTAATTGCTAGGTTGCTACACTGCAGTTAGAGACTCTTTTCTGTAAAGTGTTGACAGTGATGAACGATGTGGAAAATAGCACTTTTTTTGCAGCCCAGTGATATGTCATACTTTTTTTTTTTTGTTCGACTGCACACCAACCTGCCACTTGTACAAGCAAAGTGCACACAGTCACATCTGCTGTTTATCAATTTAGAGCTTTTCTTATCATTAAATTACAATAAAGGTACCAATGAGTGCACCAGACTGAGCCAGCTTTGGGGCCCTTTCTTTAAAACGTTCCCAAGGTTGGTTCACACAGGTTCAGGTACATCCACTCTCACACCTTCCCCCGGTCCTTGTTTGCCTCTCTATGTGTTGCTACTGTAGCTCTGCGTTTTAGACACTGTCAGCCAGCAATGGATTGCACTGCTTGTTCTGTCCATTCTTACAAAATGAGTAAAGAAAACAAATGACATTCCCCCCGAGGAAGCCTGCAGAGCTACCAGCTTAATGAAGTTAATAGCTCAACAAAATATTCTGACAGCCCAGGTTTATTTCAGTAATCTGTAACACATAACCCATTCTGCCAAGGGTTAAAGCTGACTTAGATACTTTCTAACATGCCCATTAATAAAGCCTTTGCTGTGTTTAACCCCTCTGGTACTTGGAAACTAGAGACTGAAAAAAGATCGGACTCTTCTTCCTGTAGAAAAAAATAGATTTTTGAAGGTGTTTTTTTTTTTGCCTTGGTGCACTGTAGGATTAAATAAAAACAAAAAATAAAGGGCCACCAGAGTTTAATTGGAAATCATGATATGAAAAAAGGGACAAATACATTACTCCGACTTTTATACTCTCCTCTAAGAATTCAATTGATACCTGTTAAGCCATTTGTGTATCTCACAACTGAGAAATGTGTTAATAGTAAAATTGATTTAATTAACTTTTTTTTCTGTGAAACAACTAAATTGGCATTTAAATCGGCCAAGCCTTAATTTTTCATTTACAAGCAGGCCGTACAAACAAGATTGCAACATGTTAATAAGCGACTAATCTAATCAAAACTATAATGAAAAATTAAGTATTTTATGCTGGACACACTTTATTACAATCGTAATGTGTAACTGTATTTACATAAAGATGAGTCGCTTATGCTTTTAAATTAAAAAGTACGACTTGTGACTTTAAAGCCCATAAATTATATCAATTTTACTAGTAACACATTTCTCAGTTGTGACTGAGAAAAACGAATGGCAACAGGTATCAATTGAATTTTTAAAGGAGAGCAGAAAAGTCAGAAGAAAACACCATAAATCAGAAGCCCTAATTATATTATATTAAACACCACACAAGCATGCATGAATGCATTAGCTGAAGACATGCCCCTAATATTTAAGCATTCCCCATACTTACATTATGTTTTAGTGTGCTTTTACTTCACTTACATGTGATTTTCTTGCCTGTGTTTTACCACGATTTACCTCTAAATTTGAATATAGTGTAAATTAAATCACTTCATGTATTTCTGTAATTTTAAAAGCTGTGTCTCCCTATTGCAAGTCTGTTTAATGTCATATCAGAAGGCAGATAGAAGACAAGGAACATTCTAAAAAGCTAACTCTAGTGGCCTTTCTGAAAGAATTAGTGGTAACAGAGTATTCATCTTGCAGACTCTCCTAGTAGCTCAGCAGATATTCTGATCTCCACAGGTGGCCAGGAATCTGAACTGATGAACAATTCATAAATCAGGATTAAATAAAAAAAGAACAAAAAAAAAAAAAACTTGCTATTTGGTCTCATTGATCTCTTCTATTTTTAATGCACAAGGCAACAGTGATATTCAAGTAGGGAGTTTACAGGAACCCGCAAGAGATGAATGCAAATCCGAGGCAGGCTGGGCCTCTCCACTTTAATCAGAGCTTCGAAGGGGCTGAGTGATAGTTAGCCCTTAGCCGTGCATGCCTAACAGTGAACAGAGCTGTCATTTTCATTATAATCTATGTTACACTCCTCCATTGCAGTGTGGAAGCACAGGCAGCTCTGACAAAGATGCCTGCCTCTCTTCTCCTACAAAGGAGGAAAATAAATACGTTGCAGTGGATAAACCCGGCGCTGCAGCAAGAAGAACTACCTAGACATTCCGCAAAATATTTCATTATTTCACTAATTCCCACAAGTGCTCTCAGGGGTGCTCTAAGCTGAGGATTACAGCACCAGACTCTGAAGGACTTTTTCTTTTTTTTCTTGTCTTTTTTTTTAGCTCTTTTAAAGGAAGTGAACCGTTTTTCTATTTTCCTTAAATAATGCCCTTTAAAATTGATTTTTAGGGGAGGGTATAATGACCCCTTAAGAGTCAGTTATGCTAAAGAGCTTCTCTTGATAGAAATGTTGTAAAACTCGTTAACTGCACTGTTCTCCATTCTCTGGAGCCTGATCGACAGGCGCTTAAGGCCTGACGTATGTGAATGACCATGGATTTCCAGGGAAGTAAATTGAAATAGTGCGTTGTGCTACACAGTCAGGCAGCGCACGCTAGCAACTGAACAAAAACAGAGAAAGATGAGATGGATACATCTATATTGTCACCTTAAAGTCATTTGTTTTTTTCTTATTTGAATTTAGTTTTTTTAATTGACCTAAATATAAAGCATACTGGTAGATTTTAATGCATTTACTGGCCAAAACGTTATGAAGAGGGCCCATCCTGTTACAGCTCATACAGCAAGATTCTTGGTCTTACTAACTTAAGTAGGCCTTGTTGTTTACATAGTAATGGAACCTAAAAAAAAAAAAAAAAGTGGGATTGATTGACGCTTTATGAAAACTGGTCAAGTAGGCAAAGCAGGTTTCTAAACTGAGTGCTTTTCTCTTCCTATTCTGGGATCAGATGCACCTTCCCGCTAAAGGTCAAAAAGGTCACACATCTGCATGTGAAATGTGAACCCTTTGACATTCCTGGGCTGCCCCGAGCTGCTGAGGCCTTTTGTTAGCTAAAGCGCTGCTGTCAGGTCTAACAAGCAGGCGGTGGGGCCAGCATTGGACACAGCAGCAGCAGCAGGCAACGGCAACAGCGGCACACGAAAAGACTGCAATAAATTGTTTCTTCCACGAGATGAAATTGTCACCCCAGCACAGGTTGTAGCAAATTATAGTTTTCAACAGAAATGTTGGTACGAGCCGGACCATTAAGGAGGTTTAACCAGCCAGCTGCTGCTGAGGGATTGCTGAGGCGAGTCTTTTTCATTCCTGAATTAAGTTCTAAACACAGACCGCGCTATTCATGCTGAGTGACGGACTTTGCACTGTCCTTTTTTTCTCAATTGGCAGGCGGCTGAAAGCAAAGGACTAAGAGAGACTAAGACCCAACGTTTGAATACGGCTCAGCCCCTCACTGTGTGACCGAGGGCACTTACTTAACCTCCTCTCGTGCTTCACTGCCACCCCAGAGCTGCACGCCTTCCCCATACACAGGTTTTTAGAAACACCTTGTTGAAAAGAATCAGGTTACAGCAATCTGAGTAATCTGGCCAATGCTAAATCTGCTCTGGTTAAAGTGAATTGTGGTTGCCTGGCTCTCTCCAGGCAGGTAATCCAAATAAAGAATTACCATGGAGAGTCTTTCGATGGGTTGTGTAATTCGGGTCAGATCAGATTCATATAAAGAAGTTGTAATTTTGTAATCACTTACTGTTGAAAGCAATACCAGGAGCATGTCAGTTTGGCTTACAAAGTAACACACAGAGGAATGGCTTGCTGGTTTCAAAGTGCAAGTAAATGGATATCTCTCTACATCCATAACTTGAAAAACACTCAAATTATAGAGTCTAAGGTAAAGCTTATAACAAGTCACATTGCCAAACGTTTCAGCTAATGCCTCTGCCTTTGGATAATAGCAACAGAAAACAAAATCTGCTTTCTGATGAAGTGTACATAAAGCTAAACTAGAAGTGGCAAACATTAATGACTGAGAGTCTCTGAAGGCTTTTAGTCAATAATTAAATAATAATGCTAAATAATAATTATTACAAATGCCCTGGCAAACAAACTCCTTTAGTAAAACAAAACACATTTTTAGGTGTAGAACTTGTTTTTTATATTTTAAAATACTATGTATATTAAGCATATAATAATAATAATAATAATAATAATAATAATAATAATAATAATAATAATAATTTTCCAATAGTAATTGCAAAAAAAAGTGATTGTGCTAAAAGTGATTGTTTTCTGTTAATAAGGCACTAAGTGAGGTTAATGTATTCATGATTCTTTGATTGACTTGTTGTATAAGTTAATCTGTGCAGTTGAACCTGTCTTTTATGATCTGTTCACATGGTGTGCACAGAAGGCAGCAAAGCAGATCTGTCACCTAACTTGTTCACCAGCAGATGTTCTTCCATTAGACTAGTAATTCATATTTCATTATCAAGAGTCAGACATATTTATTTAGCCAACCCGTTTTTGTTTTAATTCAGTCTTATCGTCACCCCTCCTGTGCCTTCTCTTGGTAATACAAGATGTAATCGAATCTTTGGAAACTGGACTAGCAGAGAGGGGCTTGAGATTTTATATTGTTTTAATAATTCTTTGTAATCGGTTCCCCAGTTATATTGCCATATGCTTTTGGCTCAATAGCCACCCATACTGTGTCACTTTCCGACACACAAACACAAACACATTTAATGTAGTTTTAAATAGAGCCACAGCCCTGGCAATCTTTTAGGAGTTAAAACCCTAGGTATTTTCAGAATGTAGCACCTTGCTATTGTCTCTAACTGCTGTATTGACGTGCATTATGTAGCTGCTGTGTAGTATGATGTGTTGAGTTAATGTACTGTATGTAATTGCTGCTGTGGTTCTAGGATCCTCTTGTATACAAGGTGTACAATCCTACAAAAAAAAGCAACAACAGAGTGATCTTATTCCTCTTTAAACCACTGAGAACCTCCAGCATTCCTAATTGTGTGATTTATATGGTCCAGGTAAACGCACCTATTGAAACTGGATCCAGCTGTGCCCCCATAGAGTCCCATTGGGCTCTCTGTACAACCTTGTCTCTCTTTAACAGCGTGGTAATCAGAGGGAATACCTTGCTACCTTTCTGTACTGCAGGAGCACTTCTCATCCAGCACCAGTTAAAGTAATTTAATCTGATCCTTTTGACAGAATACATGGAAACCTCTCATTAAAGGGGACGGACAGGTTGAATTCTCTATTTGGCAGAATAAAAGTGCTCTTTATTGTAGGAGTATGTAGTGTCATCTGACACTTGGAAAGTGGTAATTAAAGCATGAGTTGTCAGATGAAAAGAGAACTAACCACTACATGTGGTATCACAAGCTCTCATGTGGTCACAATATAGAGTATGACAAGTATTTTTGCTTTGGTAAAGTGTTGACACACAATTGTGTTAAATCTCTGTTTGTGCTGGAATTTGAAATTGAGATATGATATTAATACTGGAGTGTTGAGGGAGTGGTAGGAACTAAAGGGTTTTGATTTGGTAGCTATTCTGTGTAGACTGATTTTCAGAAAGTTACATTTCATTAGTATAATGCGAAATGCCTGTGGCATACTGTAATAAAATGTAATATATCCAGCAATAGTGTCTGCTGTTCCTGTATGAACAGACATAGACAACACACCCACACAGCACTCCAGATAGGGTGCATAACATGTGACCAATAGGTTTGGGGTAAAAGAAAAACAAAGAAAAGCGTACGGTTGAATCCATTCACTTGCAATGCGTGTTTGTGACGGGTGAAGTAGTGACTGGATTCTGGATTTCTCTGTGCCGTCTTATTCCCCCTCAATCTATTCTACCAATGTTCCTATCTGTCAGCCGAATTTTTGAAAGGCAAATATATATAATAAAATGCAATATTGTGCCTGGAGAGAGTCACGTTGCTTTATATTGCTATAGCAAGGCAAACAATAAAGAATACAATATTATTGATTCTTTATAAATATACAGTATGTGCGACACAGGCCTTTTGTTACGTATATTCCATCTGCAGCATTGGAATAAAAAAAAATCTGTTTCTGTGTTTATTTGCTTCACAGTCATATTGATTGGGGTGAATGAAGCACATTTTTATTGTAAAACAAGTTTTTCTACAGAAATTCAAAGTAACATCACAGTTAAAATGTAAGGTTGTAGTTAATGCATACCCTATAAGTTAGCACTAAATTATGTAGAGTATTTATTGAAAGTGCTCATGACTTCAAGGAAATTATGCATTTATTCACCAAAACTACATTTTACTCACAATGTCAAAATCCATGAATAAATTACTCAAAGACACAAAACTTTATCTGGAGCTCTGCACCCACACAATTGTAAACAATCTGAATGTATTTATTCATTCATAACTTTAAAAAAAACTGAATGGCAGAGTATGTAGTAAACTTAAAGAAACCTTCAACTAGAAATCTTTCATTTAGTTTCCTTTTGTTTCAACCCATTTTTGTTCAAATAAAGGTTAAAAAAAACCCTTCAAAATGTAGCTATTGTACGATAAAAAAAATCAGTTGCTGTATTAACCAAAAGTTTACTTTTGTTTTCACACTACACTCTAATGACATCACATGGAACTTTACAAATTTGGAGGGAAAATTGTAAGCAGGCAACCATTTTGGAAGGATATGCATTTTTACAAATAAATGATGGAACACGCCAATTCTGACAATTCCTATTTATGTTACCTGCCCAAGTGAAAACCATCAATATTGCACATGTCTGACCAAGTGTTATAATTTAGTGATATTAGAGGCTGGACAAAAACAACTGAAAACATCTGTATTAACACTGTCAACAGGGTGTAAGACCTGTTAACAGCCAGGCAGGTCATGGTTCTGTGGGGATATATAATCTTTCCTCAATACTTACTGCCAGTTTCAAGGATTTCAGAGGAAGAATGCAGCCTGAGTTGTAACTCATGAGTTACAACTGCAAAGTCTGAGTTGTAACTCATGAGTCCTAAAATAAACTTTACTGAATGTTGGTATAAATGGGTTTCAATGCCCATAACAAACTATGTACTTAAAATGAGTCCTGCCTGCCAGGTGAATCAAAAAAATAAAAATAATAACTTTTAAAAAAAGTCCCAGGTAATGGTTAAGGAATGCTTTGGCAAATAAATCCATCTTTAACATAGACTGAAGACAAGCCAAGGTTAGAGCACTTCTAATATCTCTTGGATGAGCATTCCAACACAAGGGTGCAAAGCAACCCAACCACCCTCTGATGCAGACTGTATGTAAAAATGTATCCGCAAAGGACAGAGAAAGCGCTGTGGGCAGAAGATCCTGCCACCCTCCTCCACCTGTGTGCTTTATCATAGGCTGTGTGAGAAATGCAGAGTTTAAGATGGAATAATTCAGTGGCTTGTTATAACATTAGACGTGAATGGACCCTCCTAAGATGTTTCCCATAAAAAATGAATTCCTCTGGTAGCTAAAGAGCTGGGTTTTCTTTTATGATGTCCATAAAATGGAAGAGTGAGGCTTTACTTGAACAAATAATACGAGGGCTCACCAAGGGTGATTGATGATCTTTAAAAAGCCCCGAATTGGTTTCATCTTTCTATAGATTTTATCACTGACTTGTTTGCAGTCATGTGCAATCACTAAGGCCAAGAGAGGCAACAAGTGTCTGATGTATGATACTTGAGCCATTTATGTCAGAACTGCATTTATTTTAAGCCGGGGGTTCATGCTTGATACTTGTTTTGTTTTTTTTTTAACATGAATTGTGTTTCTATTCTTACTGTTTATTTTTATATCTGTTTCAGATGATGGGAACATGTACTCCTGGGGGACAGGGCAGGAGGTAAGCCAAGTCTTTTTTCCAGCCAAAACAAATCAGAGAAAAAATAACACAGGGCCCTCTTTTTTTTTGCACTGGGACCATTTCCACTGGAGATTAAAAGGTTTTTTAACTGGGAATGGGCCCATACCTCCCTTTGAGGACTTCTTATCCTTCATAGCTTGCCAAGGATGCACATCTTTTTAAATCATATAAATCAGCTTTATGGGGTGTGCTGTTGGTCTGTTTTAACTCTTCTGGTCCACATGGGCCCTCAAGTCAGCTGCGGAAATCCTCCTTAAAATCACTGAGATTCCTCATGTTATTTTACGGCTTAAAAAATAACCTAGGATCTGTACACCCCCATTTTAAGATGCTGTCTTAGTTAAATGTACGATACACATCTTAAAGGGGCACATTTTAAAGGGTATAATGACAAAGCCTTACATATGGGCCTGGTCATGCTATACTGGTGACAATTAAATGTCTAGTATTCAAATTTAGTTTTTCATAGCTTGTTTTAACTGTTTAAAATGTTGCACATATCAGTAATACAAAAAAAAGTATACTGCTGTACCATAGACTCTTTTTGTTCTGCCATTTCCAAAGAAAATGCATATATTGCATCTATCTTTAAAGATGCCTGTGTCGTCTACTTCATAATAGAAATCTGAGACTGATGTGCCCCATTATTTATCCCTACTAGCGTGGCCAAACCCTCCTACCAGTAAATCACAAGCTCTTCTATTAATTGAAACTTAGCAGACATCAGCGTGATCCAAACATTATTATTGGTACTGTTTAAAAATGTGTACGGTATTTGTACTGGGTACTTATTAATTTCATTGTAAATGTACCCAAACTTGTCACAGATCTTTATTTCATACTCAGTTACCTTTCCCGTCCCTAATTATTCCATCTTGATGTCATTTCTTTAACAGTGTACATGTTCCAGGCATTGTAGTTTTTTTGTGGGGGAGGGGGTTGGATTTATGTATGTACTTGTTTATTTAACAGTGCATTTCTTTGGTTCATCCCACATGAATGACAGTAACCAGCTGAAACGCTTGTCCCCTCTCTCACCACAAGCTGTGAATACATGCTCGTTATGTTATCCATTGCACTACATGGAACTTTTACAGTACTGTGAACAACAGACCCTGCCTTTTGTGGCTATACAATCCTGTGCATTAATTCAATTAGGAGTTTCTTTTCTGTAGTCATCCCTCCTAAACCTTTAAAAGAAGAGGCGGCCCCCACTGACTACGATGTTGGGTGGGAGGGCTTCGCCCCCTCTAAAGAATCTGTAGTCTTATAAGATGTGAATAATGGTTAGAAAATTAGGGTTTTCTAATGTTTATTTAACAGGATAACTACATCAGTGTACATGAACATTATAACAAATCTCTGGTTTGTTATCTGGGTTAAAAAAAGAAGCTGTTTAGATGTTTGAAATGTATCCTTAATGAAAAAAAGAAATGTTTGATTGTTTATAAACCCATAAGTAAAATGTGTGAATTGTTTAGTTCTGGTTTGATAATATGTGATAACTGCTGGGTGAGTCACTGAAAATATATTGCTAACAATGATTTGGAATAAAGAGCTTTGGAAATCTAGCTTGTTGAGTGCTGTCAACACAAATGCATGAATTTAAAGTATGCCCACAAAGTCCTTGGAGCCTTTTGTCCTTTAGCAACATGTATTTAAAACAATCATTTTTTTTAGGTATTGATAAAAGCCCAAATCATATAAGCACTTCACTTGTGAAAGTCCAGTGACGTGATTTTTCGAGTTTAACTCTAAGAATGATGTCCAAAATATAGGGAATATCAGAGGTATGAAATGGACAGGGGCACCCACCCTGAAACATGAGGATGGCCCTCAAGTAGTGGACTGGATTAAGTGCTCTGGATGTAAGGACTCCGCAAATCATTCACATGCTACCTGTGTAGAGCACATGCTCTGGAAATAAATACCACTAGTCATACTGTATGTCATTCGGTCATTTCAATGACCTGGCACCTGAAATGGTGTCCCTCTTAAACCTTTTTAGGTAAGAAAAAATAAAAACAGTAAAAAAAATTAATAAAAAATCAAAAGCGTTACCAAATGATAATGATTTTGATTGCAAATATAGAGTGTTAGGGTTGTGCTGGATTTATATATAGTCTTGTAATCTGTAATACACAGTATTTGTTTATTGCTTACAACACAATCATTTTGTAAATCTTTTTTGGTGTTGGTGACATCAAGCAGGTTCTGTTTCCTTTCACCCAGTTTGAATCTCTTTAGTAAATATGTGTTGCAGTTGTAATTGCTTGGCAAGTGGATCTTTGTGCCGTGACACAGAGGATACATTTCCACAGGCCAGCTGTCAGCCTACACAAGGGTCATTTCAAGACTCCTGCACACTGGTCTTGTGTGGGAACCTCCATCTATACCATCAATACACTATTGACACCTGATACAAAAAAGCTAAAAGGCAGTTAATTAAACTCTGTTCTTTACTTTTATGGGGTGACTATTTACATACAGCTGTGTATTTAATGTATGCATGCTGGTATTACCTCATCTTCTGTCCTGGGACAAATGCTGTAGTGTTATGGTATGGTGGCACTTATCTATAAAAGAGCGCATATAATTATATACTAACTACTCAAAGTTAATAGGCAATATTTAATAGACAATATTTGTTTTGTGTACGTTTTTAATTGAAAGCTTACCTCATTATATAACCTGTACATGCACACTCAAACATGGCCACACGCTTTTGGATTTGGGTGCTTGATGGAGAGAGGGGAAGCATTTTAGTTCTTAGGATAGCGTCTGACATTTTTTTATACAGCATGTAGTAATTGTAATGAATTGGTATCTCAGCCCATTGAACTGAATGGAAAGATAAGGGCTGGATGGTAGCAGCTAACCTCAAAGACGAATGTCTGACCATTTAACTAAAGAGCCAGCTCTGTAGTCAAAAGGTGTTTGCGTGTCGTATTCTGATGTGAGCATTATTAACTCATCATCCGCTAGGAGGAGATGCATTGCACAATGTATTAAGGTACACAGGGAGGGGGTGTATTTTCACTCCCCTTGGAAGTTAAGGGAGCCTCATGTGAGTGAATGAAGAGAAGATTCATTATACCACCACTGCATGTCGGTCCCTGCTCCTGAGCCACAATACCAATGAGAGCAATTGCATATTCATAACCCTGCCTTCTTGGCTTCTCGCAGAACTGTTTTTTATTTCGTGTCACCCAGGCTTTGTGGCAGAAGCAAGGTATCGCATGCTCTGTGTTGTGGCACTTCCGCCAGCCAGGGTGCACAGGCAAGATTGATTGTTTTGCAACGCAGTCTGACAAGACGCTTAAGAAACACTGCCCCTTGGGTCTGGAAAAGCGAGTGTAGTTTGATTAAGGGTCCCTGTGTAATCAGACAAACTGGAAGGGGGAAAAAAAAAGTTCATTTTAAAAGATAAAGCCTGGGCTGGGAAGAGACAGCCTCGACATTTAGGATGTTTAAAGTAATTATGTGCCCGGAGTTTGGAACCAGTTCATATCAATTGTGTCACAAAACTGAAAAAAAACCAACACGTTTACACATAGTAAACTTGTCCCCATGTTGCCAAGGTAAACCAGACGCACACTAAACCTATTATATGGTAATAGCATTAACAGATATAAATCTTTCGGTTCACTGTTCTGTTCTATTCCCCGAAAAAAAGAAAATCATAACAGCTGAGTTTATATCACATGACTATATGTAGAAGAATGCAGGTTATGTTTCACACCAGTTATGGCAATATAGATGTCCTGAACAGAGCCGTAAGTATTATTTATTGAGCGTATGCATGCTGGTAATCTAAGTGTATTGAGCTTGGAAACTAATTGGAGTGTGTTAACCCTTTCTCCGCCTGATTACAACACCGGCAGCAGCCATGCTGACAGTGAACAGGCTGGCTTCTCCGGTAGGGGCAATCATGGCAGGGGGAATGCTGCCAGTGGCAAGTCTGGCAGTGGACATGCTGACAGCGACCATGTTGGCTCCTCCAGCCAAGGCAATCCTGGCAGCGGGAATGCTGGCTCCTCCAGCAAAGGCAATGGTGCCCTCAGCATGGGACACTCCGGCAGTGGCAGCGGCTCTGCGTACTGTGCCAGTGAAACTGCAACGGGTGGAGGTGGTCTCCTCACCTCCCCCCCCCCTTGTCTGTAGCCGGTGGCTCCCTTTTCTTGGGCTCCGGACCCACAATTTCCAGCAGCGCTACTGCTGCTGGTCGACATCACAAACCCCCGTGTGGTACCAAACAGGTATCCCCAGGCGGTGGCATACAGGTATTCCCGGGCGGTGACGTGCAGGCATCCCCAGGAGGTGATGTGCAGGCATCCCCGGACAGTGATGTACTGGCATTCCCGGGCGGTGACGTGCAGGCATCCCAGGGCAGTGATGTGCAGGGATCTCCAGGAGGTGACGTGCAGGCATCCCAGGGCAGTGATGTGCAGGCATCCCCAGGAGGTGATGTGCAGGCATCCCCGGACAGTGATGTACAGGCATTCCCGGGCGGTGACGTGCAGGCATCCCAGGGCAGTGATGTGCAGGCATCCCCAGGAGGTGACGTGCAGGCATCCCCGGACAGTGATGTACAGGTATTCCTGGGCGGTGACGTGCAGGCATCCCAGGGCAGTGATGTGCAGGCATCCCCGGGGGGTGACGTTCAGGCATCCACGGGTGGGGACATGCAGGCATCCCTGAGTGGGGACGTGCAGGCATCCCCGGACGATGGCAAGCTGGCATCCCCAGGCGATGGCGAACTGGCATCCCCAGGCGATGGAAAACGGACATCCCCAGATGATGCAGGCTTTGCAGCCCTAGGCGGTGCAGCCCTAGGCATTGCAGGACAGGGCAGTAGCGGACTCTCGGGAGGCGACGGTAGCAGCGGAACCTCGAAAGGTAGCTCCAGATTCTCTGGTGATGTAGGCAGAAGCAGCAGATAGTCTTCCTCTGACGGTGGAGGCGGGAACAACAGGTAGTCTCCCTATAGCAGTTGAGGCGGGAGCAACAGGTAGTTTCCTTCTGTCTCTGGAGACTGGTGTGGCTCTCCTTCGTCACTGGAGACTGGTGCTGCTCTCCCTCGGTCACTGGAGACTTGGGCTTTCCTTTGTTGGGCTCTGGACACGTGGCCTCCCCCCTCTAGGGTGCTGGAGACACGGGCTTACCCCTTGTGGGCGCTCGGGCTCCCCCCCTTCTGGGCACTCGGGCTCCCCCCCTTCTGGGCGCTGGACCCTCAGGCTCCCCCCATCTGGGCACTGGACACTCGGGCTCCTCCCACTCTGGTTGGAGCTCTCTCAACAGCGTCTCTAGTAGCTGTTGAGAATGTCCATTGTAGCCCAACTGCCCCCCCCCCCCCCCCCCCCAAATAAAAAAATTGGTGGGGTTTGGGCTCTTCCCTTTTTGGCGCCACACACCGCCGCAGCTCTGGCAAAAATAACTCTTGCTCGGCTCCTGCAAAGAGTCCTCGGTGCTGATAGACCCAGTCCCATAAAACTTTTGTAAGCCCACCAAGGCGCAGCTGACTTAGCTCAGCTTGCTCATGGGCAGACAAAAAGAGTTCATCAGCATTCCCAGCTCCAAGGAAGTAGGGATCCTGGCAGGGCTTGAGTTACGCTCCATTTTCTTGTATTATTATTATTATTATTATTATTATTATTATTATTATTATTATTATTATTTATTTATTTATTTATTTATTTATTTATTTATTTATTTTATTAATTTTTTTTTTTTTAGTTCCCGGATGGGTCACTAGGGGGTGCTACCCCAATCTAACACCATCTGCCATATAGCCCCCAGCCAAGGCTGGGTTGGTGCCCTTTAAAGTATGTGATCCAGACACAGAAACTGTATTTTAGCGCTTTCCTGCACACTTATTATTCACAAAAAAATAAAACAAAAATAAACAAACTCCAATTGGGAGCAATAACTAAACTTTTCTTTCCTTAACTAAATGGTTGGGATGGCTAAGCCATTTTCCCAACAAAACCACTCCTTTAAACTACCAGGTTGGGCAAAGCCTTCACTGGTTTTCTCTTACCTCTTGAAGCATTCGCCTCACCACCAGAGACTTACAACACACAGTTGTTTAACATTTAAGCTCCAAAAGTCAGGTTTTGGTTGTACACACAGTACTTCCCTTTGTTACCAGCTCCCTGGCAGTCCTCCTAATGTGGCAGGAAAAACCTCCCTTTTTATATCATGTGGCTGTTCCCAATTAGCACCAATTATCTAATTTGGGAACAGCCACATTCTCACATGTATTTGGCAGGGATAGGAATTAACTACATCCCTGCCAACCACCATCAAAACACATAACCCCAACTCTTTATTTACAGGAAGGGCTCTGCCCTGCCACAATAAATATATGTTAAGGGAAAAACCCAATGGTCTGGCGAGTCTAGTTTTGCCCGGGCCAATCTAGTTTCACCAAGGTCTTCTGGGTGAATCCCGAAGTTTTTTTCGGCACTCGTCCACATCCAATCAGGCAAATCTAGACTGGCCCAGAACTTGAAAAAGATGACTAGTTTTGTACAAAGCTTCGAGCTAAAATATGTTATTGTGTTTTATACATAATATCATCCTACAAAGGAATATATAAAAAAAATAATAATACATGGATGAAGGCTATATTTGCATCCTGAGCCATTCTAAAAAAAGGCATAACACCACACATAAAAAAAGTGATAATATACTTGAACTTTGACCCATTTGACTCCTCCAGACCATCACTTCTAATTCAAACACAAAATGTCTCATTTTCAATCACTCGACAACACCCACAGTACAGAAATGTTCAATAATGAGACTATGTTAAAAAGAAAAAGATGTAAAGCTGGTACATTCATATCTCAGAGAAACAGATAATGACATAGAACGTCTGTACAGCACTCACAAATGTCACCAATATAAAACAGTGCTATTTGTACCCATTATATCACCACCCCGCTGTCCGCCATCCGTCAACTTCCCAAGCCAAGCAAACGTAAATATCAGCATTGTAGTTTCCCTCACTGTAATCATGGCCAATTAAAACAACAAAGTTATGCAGTTAACCGTTGACTCGATTTCCTAATTCATTGTTACCTGAACGTTAATACGAATGTCATCAACACTCCAGATCCCAAAACAAAACAGAAAGTACAACATGGCGAGTCGACCCTACATTTAACACCAGAGCAAAAGAAGCAAATCTGCATTTAAGCGTCTGAAAATAAGAAAGCAAGACATCGCAACTTCTGTTACTCGAAGGACAATTGGAGACATTGTAATAGATAAAAACAAATGGCTTACCGTGATGGAACTGGTCGATTTGTTTAACCTGAAACGGGCTTGACACAGTCTAAAATAAGTGATTTTTAAAAACCACAGTAAAAAAAAAAGTATGGTAAGAGGTTTGTTTCTTTACGTGCAAGTTTTGCACAAATGAAGGCTGACTTAAACTAAAGCATCAGTTTTGTAAACAGTAGAATAGTTGTTTTTTTTTTTTACTTTTCATTTAAGAAAAGTGTTTGCCTGTACATACTCAACAGTTTTTCTAACTGCTTAAAAATGAATGCTGTTGAGCTTAAATTGCTTTGTGAAATAAATAGATGGCATCGTTCAATGGGGGCTAGTATTCAGCAGGTTTATAGTTGTGCCACAAACGTTCAAATGACCAGTACAGTAAAAAAAAAATAAGAAATCGTACGCTTTGTTTTTATGGAATTGTTGTTTGGGCGATTTGACACTAAATGAGTGTTGTGTTTATTTTTTATGTATTTATTTTTTTAAGTATAAACTGTTCCTCAAAAGTAACCATGTATGTTTCATACAGATGGGAAAAGATGATAAAACATCACTAGTAGACCTAATGTTTTGTTAAGAACTAGTACTGTAGTTTTAAAAAAAAGATTAATGTTTTATTAAAATGGCCTGAGATACTGTAATTGTATAACTAACAAAATAAAACATTTGAATGTATTGTAAACATAGAAGGTTGGGTCTGTGTGTGTGTTCACTATAACGCCACCCTCGTTGATATTTTAATTCACAGTAAACATACAAGAATAATTGACAGAATAGGTTCTACAAATATGTGCAATACTACATGTAAAGTGTGTAAATACATGGACAAATAGTAAAAATATAATTAAACATAAGAACAACACATATCCACTAAAAACTAATACCTACTGTAAAAATAGCAATATTGTTTATGGAATATCCTGTGAAAAATGTGATGAAATAAAATATGTTAGAGAGACTGGAACAACTTTATATAAAATAATTCAGAACCACCTTTCATTAATTAGAAATAAGAAAATTAATGAACCAATAGTACAGCACTTCACCAGTCAAGGACATGACATAAATGATGTAAAGTTTGTAGTATTAGAACAGCTAAAATTAGACAATGCGACATATAGAAGAATAAAAGAAAGTAAATGGATGAATAGACTGAACACGATTATGCCAGCGGGACTCAACAGGAAAGAATGAACTAATTAACTCCAATAAATATATAACATTTAAATAAATAAATAAACAACATTCATTCAAACGTTGTGCATGCTGTCATGCTGGGGAGGCGAAATCAAGGCTGAACCTCAGAGCCAGCATTGCATGAGAATATAAATATAAGTTTATATAAAGTAATGTTAATTAGTATTAATACAGATTTAAAGATAGGAGTAAAATGATGTCACAATATATAGAATACCATTACATCATGTAAGAGTAAATCATGGATTTGAATATGAACAATAACAAGTCGTTGTCATGCCGTCAAAAACCTATAAATACCTCCAATGTTTTGATTCAAACATATGCTCCCCTGAGGAAGATATGTACAACATATCGAAACGTTGGGCAGCTGACTTTATATATATATATATATATATATATATATATAAACATATATGTAAAACTGCAGTCTACAAAATTGAAGGCATATGAAAGAAAAGATTTTTTAAAAGATGTACACAAAAAGTTTAAAAGATTAAAAAATCTTTTATTTTCAGGATGTTTCGGGCAAAAGCCCTTCTTCAGCTGTTTAGAAATACTTTTTTCAATTGTTCTGAATGTATTTATACACACACATACACAATCATAAGATGACTAGAAAGTGGTTTAGCACCAGAGATCCACTGAGTGGCTAAGAAGCCCATTGGTGGCAAAGCCGCTGATTCCCAGCTGACCATCCTTTTTTTGCTTTTACACTGTAAATATACATACTGTCACAGACATAGCTATCTGTGTGCATATCTTCAGCTCTTCTCGTTGAACACACATGTCTTCAGCACCACTGTTTTGGCAGCCCAGTTGTTTTGGTATCAGGCTGTCAGCAACCTTTCCAAGTAGAGTTTCTACTCCAAGACAGTGTATGACAGATTCAGTTCAGTTGATTTATTTCACTAGGAAAGAACCCTTGAGAAAAAGTGTCTCTTTTTTAATGGGGGTCCCAGTGAGACTTCAGAAGAAGCTTTCTAGGCTGTGAAAAAGAAATGAGATAGAGGTAATCGGTCTTAACTCCACTCAAAACGGAAGAACTCTCTTGAATGATCGGAAACACTCAATACAGCAGACCAATGTCTAAACTAGCAGGCCAATATGTCTATATGTGTGTAACAGGGGCGTTCAGTTACCGTGCGGGTATCCGCTGAGAGAAGAGAGAGACACACAGAAGGTTTGTATTTGAAAGCGCCGCTCAGGCGTCCAGGTTTTATTATTTACACAGGCAATTGCAGTGGTTGGTTGGCGCCACTAGGGTACCAGCAATGGTAGCCCTAGTATGGTAGGATAGACACAAACGTGCACATAATTACAAAAACACAAAACAAAACAAAGCGGATAAAACAGCTAAAAACAAAGGTTTCCCATCCAGTGGCTCAGCGCTGCTCCTACTAAATAAACTGGGGGACTTTATTTATTACAATATCCTAAACTAATCCCTGTCCTGAGCACTTGGATCCTTGTTAACACACACAGTGATCGCACTAAACATTAGAACAAAGGGCTGGGTCTCCTGCCCCTTTTTAAAGGCAAGTGATTATCAGGGGCGGGCCTCAGCCCTGCCACAATGTGCCTATTTTCATTTGGGTTTTTTTTCAGGATAAGGCACTGACCTGTTCAATTTTATATCCCTGGATAGTCTTTCTATAAAGGTACGATAAAGGATGGATTGATTGACACACAATTTCACTTCAGCCAAAACAAACAGACCCAGATTAATGGTGCTTTAGATTTTGGAGGGGTTCATTCAGCATAATTACATGGAAGCACATTATTACATCCATAACTATAAAACCCTCAATACTGCTACATTTATAAATATTAAAAGAAACTAAATTCAGTGACAAATGTTTCATTGAATGTAGTTTCGACTACAATAGTCTAAACGTTTTTCATTGAATTTAATTTTGACTAGTGTATATTAATACATAATTAACATTTGAAGCTTATTAAAAAAAAATTTAAAAAAAATATTAAAAAAGTAAGAGTATAAGAACTATGTAAATGAAAAGTGACAAGGACAAATAACACTGTATCGAGGTTAGGCGACTTTTTTGGGGGTGAAGCAGGTTCTTTTAGCATTAATTTGGTGTTACTCCTAACATACTTGATTATAGCATGATGTAACTGTTTAATTTATTTTGCCAGATAACTCGCACCTTCGTTTTTTTATCAAAAATAAATTGATTTCAGAAAACCCACTGGTGTCTGATAAATGTATATTTCTATATCAAAAACTGATACTATGCAATGTCCACGGCAACCTGAGCAAATCTTTGGTGAATGCAATTACCTGTGGATGCTTTAGTGTAATCCTTTTGTGACAAATCAAAGAGCTGGAATGTTATTATTGAAAAATATAACCCCCACAAGCACACGGAGCACTGCTCAATTATACCTGAGTCTAAACGAAGCTCTTTCTGGCCAAAGAAGTGTCGGTGTACAAGTATAAGCTCTGAGTCTAGTGGAGCACAATCAGGTTTACAGAACTTTGAAAACCTTTTTCTATTCGGAAGCCTAAAATAGATCATAAAATGTGCAATAAAGCTGTGCGCTACAGTCTTTGGAGAAAAGGAGTGTGAAATACCATGGAGCCCAACATGTGTTCTGGTGTGCAGGACATTTCAGCTTTCCCAACACTTGTGTTGAAGTTTTGGAGTCCCTTTACGTGACGTTCCATCATATTATTAATGAATAATGGAGACGATATATAATTTAAATGTCTGGCCCTGATGTCTTGAAGGAAATGGCTTCCCACAAAGATGTCAGAAGGACCCGGGGGGCCTGCGCGAAGGTATAATTAAATGGATTTGTCTGACAGTCCATACATCTTGAGGAAACCATAAGAAGGATGAGTTCATTTCACCTTAGAAGACATGCATGACAATAATGGGTGTCTCCTCCAACTGAAACAGTGCCCTGGGCTATTTACTCTGGCCCATATCCCACTTCTGAAGTGTCTGGGCTCAATTTGAATATTGAACGCATTTAATTGGATCTAAGTGGCCTGATATATGGGGAAACTAGTGGCTTGCCACATGCAACTTACCATTCATTGCTACCTCCTGACACTGAACATGTTTTTCTGGAGAAGACAATCGCCAGCCACAAGTTACAGGGTTACCTTCAACAATAACAGTGAGGAGACTGTGAGTGTGCCATATTAGTGCTGGTCAATACATAAGTCTTGTGTATCAAAGGCTAACATACACAGACTGGGCCAGTGGAAATGTGATTGTATTACCTGTACTGGCAAAAGGCCCATATTGGTGTGTCCAGGGAGAATAATGTTCTTTGTACTTCCAGAAAGATGATTCTAAAACAATGCAGAGCATATTTCATATGAACAGCTTAATGTGATAACACCTGTGCTGTCAGTGCTGTTTTAAACACACTCTCAATGTAATGTCATTGTCTCTGA
Source organism: Acipenser ruthenus (assembly GCF_902713425.1). Classification (NCBI taxonomy): domain Eukaryota; kingdom Metazoa; phylum Chordata; class Actinopteri; order Acipenseriformes; family Acipenseridae; genus Acipenser; species Acipenser ruthenus. Next base: position 6,364,401 of record NC_081189.1, read on the forward strand.
TCATCTTTCTTTTTGAATCCCTAATTGTTTATATTGCAACCTGCTAAGGATCACAGGGAGGCCCCTTTTTAGTTTTCTAGAAACATACAAGAGGCAAAACTTGCAGCACAGATATTCATATACATGTCTGAGCGTGCTATTTGCACATTCATATTATTTATCATTGAATGTTATCGCCACATATTCTTTGCAAATATTAACAATATTCTGGAGTAAAACTGAAGCTCTTGAATTGATAATGTATCAACAGGCTGTGGCTCGCTGTGGTTCACAGTTTAAAATGCCAGATCAATCTAGATGGCTGTGGTCAGCCAACCCTATCTATTGCTAGATAAATGACATTCATTACTTTTGAAATCGCTGTTAGCATATTAAGTGCAGGTCTGAATCTAGAATTGCATTAATAATATTATTATTATTGTGAATCACTAGATTAAAAAAGTCATGAATCTCCAGTCTTTAAAAGTTGCTTTGATGTCATGCAGCTCATTTTTTGTCTTGATCACTGCAGAGAATATTAATTGTATATAATTTACAAGAAACAACTTAATATTAACGAAACTAAGCATAGCATTTTTTTTTTCTTGCTAGTTTAATAATAGAAAATATATACAGAATAGAAACTTTCCAGAATAGGGATGTTAACAGATCACAGGTTAAACATTTCCCAAGAGTTAAGCAATTCCTAAACATATATCCATTGTCAAAGGTATGCATGTCAAATATAAATGTCAGCTGTAGGGTTTATACAACAGGATATGTAAAGTGTAAGGTTATTTATCCTGTATTATATGTTACATATGTTGTACTGATGCAGTAAGGGGGGATTTTTGACTGATAATATTCATGGACTGACATATTTGGTAGCTCATTAGCTGCGTGATCCATTGCAGCTACCAAGAATGGGAAGTCTATTCCTCTAAAGATTAATTTAAACATCACAAAGAAGATTAGATGATCTACTGTCTGCACTGGCCCCATGCACGAGACTCCCGTATGCATCATTTCTCTAAGAAGATCGGTCCATTTATTTTACACACTTAAGTTGTCAATCAGCAGGAGTCAATTACAACAATGAGCCATGAAAAGTTTAATAAGGATCCTGGCACAGATTCTGCTCCAGTTGACGACATCAGCACCCAGGAAGAGGTTGCACTTGGCTATTGCCAGCGGTGTAGTGCTAAATTTTATAGTGCCGGAGCCCTGCCAAAACTTACCATCGGGGTAAAAATCTCACATTCAAAACCTAATTTCAATTTCTGTGAGTCCATTTTAAATAAATAAAATATATGCAGCACTAATTATTACTACTTTTAGCAACAGAAAACACACAACAAAACTTCTGTTAAATTAAGCAGCAAGGAAAATCCAATAAACAAAAAAAAGTCCAAAACGGTTCCAGATGTATAGTTTTAGTCTCCTTCAACTTTAGTGTTAGCAACACTAGTCTGCAAACTTCAGATAAATTATTTAAGGTGCTAGAAGAGTATATTCAGATTCAGAAGTTCAGATTGTACAGCCGCTTATTAAATTCACTGCATAACATTAAAAAAAAGAAAAAAAAACTGTAATGACATTTTAAAAGTAAACACTGAAACTATTGATGCTTCATTTTCGGCTACTCACCGAAAATGAAGCATCACAACATTTTCCACAGTGGGTCCGGAACACTCTTGTCCTTGTGTCTTCAGTTGAGCGGTGACTTCGCAAACAAGTAGCAACGTAATTTGTGGTTAAAAGCCGCTGGATTCGAAGGCGCCTCATTTTCAGCTGAAGCCGCTGGATTCGAAGGCGCCTCATTTTCAGCTGAAGCCGCTGGATTCGAAGGCACCTCATTTTCAGCTGAAGCCGCTGGATTCGAAGGCGCCTCATTTTCAGCTGAAGCCGCTGGATTCGAAGGCGCCTCATTTTCAGCTGAAGCCGCTGGATTCGAAGGCACCTCATTTTCAGCTGAAGCCCCTGGATTCGAAGGCACCTCATTTTCAGCTGAAGCCGCTGGATTTGAAGGAGCCTCATTTTCAGCTGAAGCCGCTGGATTCGAAGGAACCCGTATCTCGTTTCCAGTTGAATTTATTCTGGAATTGCTGGTGTCAGTGTCTTTGTTGTCTGCTGTTCCAGGACATTTCTTCTTGAAAAAGGTAGTGATAGTTTTTTGTTTAGCAGCCATTGCTGTTTTCTTTCCACCCACCACGATTCAACCGGCACTAGCAAAACCTTGTGACACAAACTGAAGGGTCAAGCATTCAATCTGTTGTTTCCAGGGTGCGTTCAGAAGTGAATTTGAGGAACATATTTTTGTGTTCTCTGACACTGTGAGAGTTTGGTTAATTTTATGTGTAAATTGTATAACTTATTTTTTATATGCATTTTATTTTTAAAAAAATGTTTTTCTTTTTTTTTTAAGTACGCAGCTCAGCTCCTCTATTGATGGATTTTTAGGTGCCGAGTCGGCGCTCCGGTGCGCTGCTGCAGCACTACACCCATGGATTGCCTGGCTGTCTTTCTCAACCTGCAGCAGACATGAAGCATCAGTGTGAATCCGCCACTACTGCACCATTGCTGCTGTTTCCACCACTAATATTTCATAAACCATTCCAGATGCTGACTGGAAACTCAAGCAAAATCGTCTGGCACCCTTCACTTTACAGACCTAATATTTGGTACACAGCTGTATTCTCTGATTTTCTCAGTTAAATGGCAGTAGCGGTGTTGTTTTTACTGCAGTAAAATCATATCAATGATACCAATCACAGATTTGTTTTGCTTGTGTTTGTTTTGTCTTTTTTGTTTTTGTTTTTGTCACAAAAACTCCAATTTTTAGTTTATAGCGTTGGCTACAATGTGAAAATTATAGAAAACAATTAAGACCAACAAGAAAAGTTGTTTCTGTTAATGAGAGGCAAGTACATTTTTAAAGCCTTGTTTATGACACCTTTAATTGCTAGAGCGATGTGTTGTGTTTTGTGATGCTGTGTCTCTCCTCCCAAACATTTTAAAACTCCACTTCTGTGTGGAGTGTGTCACTGCAGGAGGGGATGACAATGGCCCACAGGACAGAGTTTCTCAGGGGCTCTTTAGTTGTCTGCTGTGATGTCACTCCACAGGATGACAGTTCCTCCTCCCCTCCTGTTGGCCTGTTGAACGCAAGGACCAGCATGACGTTCTCCCAGTAAACTCAATGACTGCCAGCAGGACCCAGACCAAGAGTAGACCTTTTAATAGATGTACATTAGATGTTGAGAAATACTACATTTTTTTAAAAGTGAACACACTTTTTTTGTGCAAACTGACAGATTGATAGATAAATAGAAGCTAGTATGTTTGGAGGCACATATTTCATTGGTTGATTATTATGGGTTGAGTATCAGATTAATGGTTTGAGAATGTCAGCTAGATTTATAATAGCAGTCTTATTTTAAGTGTAGGTCTATGTGTGGTTTACCTTGAGGTCTATGTGTGGAGTGTAATATGTTTGTTAGGGAGGGTCTGGGAATCAAGGTGCAAAGAAATTCAAAAAGAAGTATGTCATGTCTGCTGAGATAGTTTTCATAAAAAATCTTTCAGAACCATGTATAATATTAAGTAAAAGAAAATAACCAAATTTCATATTGGGTTTGTGATCATGCTTATTATTTGCTTGAATTTTATGATTTACAATATCATCATGGCCCTTTGACATCATAGCGTCATAATAACCTTTTGCCCCCCCCTAAGGTAATAAAGCCATTAAACAACTTTTATTTATTTACACCATTCCATTTATCCTTGCTGCCCCAGACTCTCCCTTTAGCTGATTTCTGTATAAGGGGAATTCCTATACAGAAAAAATAACTATTTGATTTGTGGCACAGATCTATCTAAACCCCACCGAAAGCGGCATCCAGCAAGATTTATGATTGATTGAGGTTATTTTTATTATCCACAGATATTTCAAATGATGAGACATTAAATTGTCAGCTGCATCAGTTTGACTGTAGTAAAACATTGACTTTTGTCAAGTTAGAGAAATTTATTTTTCCCAAAATGACAATCTTTAAGTAGAAACCAGGCAGCCTGCCAGCCCTGCGTGTCATACATTGCAGTTTGCAAACACAACACATATTTTAAAATGTTTTTAAGGTTCACTGTGCGCATAGATCTTTTGGAATTGTTCAGTAATAAATAGGGCTGCTTTGACTAATCAGAATTTCCACTCCAGAGAACAAACAGTACATTGAATCACACAGGAGGCTTTCAGGACCGACTCGCATGGTGTGTTGGGATCTTTGTGTGTTATAAACCAATTTCAATCAGCTATTTCAGTAATATCAATATATACTTATTAAGAGGAGGCACTGTTTGATAGCTATGTGTTCAAAGGCGCAGTATGGTAATGAACTCCACCAGCAGACTAAGTTGAGTAATATACAACAGTGTCTGTCTGCTCCACAGGTAGAGCCTGACTCTTTTGGTGCTGCAAACAGTGTGTGGGTCCCTGAACCTAGGGGTTCATTCCTCAGCTGCTGCCTTTATATTATGTGTGAGTGGTTTACCTGGTAAAGGCATGAACCCGTGGTATACAGCGTAGATCCCGGTTGACTTGTAGAATGCTGAAGAAGAGTTTGAACTGCAAACCCATTACAGCTCTACCTAAATACATCCACCCCTGCCTCCCTAGGTTCAACCAGACGCAGATATGGTTTGTAGCAGCTATTAAAAGGTTAACTAGATAATATTAGGAAACAATATTAGTTGGCGGTTCAAAATTGTCTTTCATTGCAGGGGCAGCTGGGACATGGAGAAACCACAACGTTTCTGTCTAAACCTCAGCTCCTCTGCTCTGAACTTCTTAAAGGAGCCATCCGCAAGATCGATGCTGGGGATTGCTACAGCTCTGCGCTCACAGGTAAGCTATAGTTTATAAATCTATAGTTTTGTAAAGCAGTCAGCATTAAATCCCAAGCTTGGCACACTCATTGGATTTTGACCAAAAACACATGAACAACTTCAGGTAAGAAAGAGTTACAGTTTAATATATTTAAATGTGTATTAATTGGAAAAGCAGTATGTGCTGCTGCTGCTTGGTTACCAAAGCGTCATATAAACTAACCCCCAGATTGGTCCGACCTCCTTTGGATTTAACTTCTAGAAGACTTCTCAAGTCTTTTTTTCTTGAGCCTGGGGGATATCTTTTGCCAATCTTCTCAGTAGATCAATTTCAGCTACTCAGTACTTCTTCTACTCGATCCAGCAATACAAGTTTAAGACATTTAATCAAAAGCAACATGTATTGCATGCTGCTTAGATTAATAACATTGCAATTAACAGAGGTGGTCAATGCTTGTGGGCACTACTGTGTCGTGTAATATATACTTCATATAATGAACAAACATCATGACTTCATATTTAAGGCACAATATATGACATACTGTATATTGCCTGCATTTTACTGTGAACCACCTATTAGTTTCCCCACATGGGCTTTCTCTATGAATTAGCTTTTCTAGGCTACCGCAGCAGCGATTATGTCTTCAGGTGATCTATACATTGCTATTATTTAAACAAGCTTTTTATAGATTGCGTATCAAGCGGATTTAGTAGATGATTGATTTGACCTTTCATAGCTGGCAATTCTGTAAGAAAACATGATCTTTACCCTTTTTTGGGGGAATTCAGCAATCAATCTTTGTATCCGAAAAAAATAATGAGCGAGCTGAGCTCTGTGTTCTTTCTGAAGCATAATTTGTAAGTCAATACCTGTGCTGTGGTTCATTGTATAATCCCTCCTTTCTTTTTATGCTACACTTTTGTACCATGTAAAATATCTTTACAATATGACATTAGCTGGAGTTGAATCATACATGGGTAAATGGGGTTTCTTTTTTCTAATGGAGTGTTTTACAGTAGTATATTAAAGCAACAGAATATTTAGAACTTGTTTATTGATATACTGTGTGTGATTACTGCTTCAACCAAAAGGGACATGATCTTAAAAACCATCACTCCAGTGTTTAAATGTTAAATGTTTTAATGAGTTAGAAAAAAAAAAAATTACACTAGTGCACACACATACAGGGAGTACTTGTAATAGTGTCATAATGGCGCAGTATCTGAAAAGGTAAAAAAAAAAGTGTTTAAAATCAAGAGTTTATCAGATTATATCCAAGTGCAATCCGACAAGGAGGCTAGGAGTGGGTGATGAACGTTTGGTGAAGATTTGTTTAAAATCAAGGCTACTGTTGTGTGAACCGTGTAGAGTGGGACAGACAGATTGACCAAAGGCATTGATCAGCGCATAAAGGTCCTCATTTCTTGATTGAGGACCCTAAAACTGTCCAAATATATAAATGGATGTCTTATCCCAGGTACCTTGTTTGTTCTGGTTAAAATATTTTCACAGTTTAGCAAAAGCAATACCCAAAGGTCAGTGAGTCATCTTTCTAGTCAATTAAGATTGTTATCTCTTGAAACTTTCTGTTTCCACTTAGAAACTACATAAACAATCCCACTTTTAAACCAAACACTGGTATATGGATTTCTAAACCAGTTTAGAGTGACAAAAGGTACTGGAAAGTATGCTGGTGTCTAAGCTTGTGGCTTTCCTTAAGCCATTTCAAAGTTACTCAGAGGATTTATGGAGGCAGTAAGTGTCAGGTTGCTGTCTGCCCATTTGGTCCTCATTGTTTTAGCAGCTCAGTGCTGTTTTTGTTGGGTGCAATAAACTACTGTGAGGGTGGCACTGAGCTTATGAATCATCAGTAATTTAAAGAATGTAAAGAAACAAAACAACTCTGCAGAAGATGACCATGTAGTGCAGCTAAAAGATAGATAACAGTCTCATCTTTATCCACATTCAAAATCAGTACAAAAACACTATGAAATACAGTTTAATTTGACTCAGTTGTCTGTGATTGAGGAAAAGTCAGGATTGTATAGTTGGTGTTGTAACAGTGCCTGTAGGGTACTTATTTGACTTCCAAACAAATGGACAGGGACTTAATAATAATAATAATAATAATAATAATAATAATAATAATAATAATAATAATAATAATACATTAAAAAGCACTATTAACCTAATGTTGAAGATTACTTGCTTTCCAACTATGGTTTCTTGTCTGTATCTATGTGGCTTATGAAAAAAACTATATTAGTCTAATTGTACTTATACGATAACAAAAAAATCAGTTTGTTGCAGATCATCTCCTTTTGGCATAAACAGAGTTTGGAGCTGTTTAAGAAATAATATGCATATACAAATCACGTATTTCCTCCAGAGCCCTGTTTTAAAACGTACTGTAAGCCAGATTAAAGGCTCTTACAGGCAGTAACTATACATTTATTCGTTTCACGCGTGGTAATAGACAGTTCCTGTTAAATGGTTCTCATTAGGGTCAGTGCATCTTTTTAATTCAAAGGAAATGATCAATATACTAATGTGCTCTAGCAACTTAATCTAGTTTAAATTACAAATAAAATAATACGATACTGTGTCATGTTCTGGCTACTGGGATGTTCCACCCAACATATGGAATCAACTCCCCAGTAATGTTGAGGCTGACACCCCGGGATCCTTCAAGAAGCTGCTTGATGAGATTCTGGGATCAATAAGCTACTAACAACCAAACGAGCAAGATGGGCCAAATGGCCTCCTCTCGTTTGTAAACTTTCTTATGTTCTTAAGTTCTTATATACAGTATCTGTGTTATTCTTGAGAGAAGACAGGTCAGTTGGTTTTAAATTAGACAGTGCAAACAGAAGCTCAAGTAATATGACCTCTGGTCCTGGATTTCAAAACATAGTGGTAAGCAATGCTAAAAGAACGCCTTGGCCATATGAGATGTTGCCATATACTGTGGCTACAATTCCATTGGAACAAGCTTGTTTACTAAGGCGTGTTCTAGTTAGATCAAATGTCAAAATAACACCAAGCAACTTATCCATTTCTTTGTAAACATATTGATTAACTAATACAGTAGTAATGTCATATCAATGGAATAATAGATGATTTATCTCAAGTGATTTATGCCAATTTTGTAAGATTTTTTTTTTTTTGTGATTTTTTTTTCTTGTCTTTCTTTAACTTATATTTTTCATATAAAAAAGTTATGTTTTAAAAGCTGAAATTTAGATCACACATTGTATCCAAAAAATACTTTCAATGCAAAGCTTAAAAAACAGACTGCTTATACAAGAGCCGAGGGACCTGGGTTCTATTCCCAGTGCAGCCTAATGCGAGTGTCTGAAAAAATGATTTGGTTTGGAGCTGAGGTACCAAACCTTTTAATGGTGCACTGAATTTTATTCAGATTTCAGCAAAAATATATTCTGCTTGATATGAGATTAAATGTATCACTTAATTCATTTAATTCTTGTGTTCGCTCCCTGGGTTTTGAAGACTGTCATTTGATAGTAGTCCCCTGTTGCTCTTTACAGCCCTCTAAAATGAAGACAATTTGTGAAGCTATACCTTCTAGGTGGAACACTTTGTCTTGCTGAGAGATCTCTTGACTGCTCTAAATTCACCATGTCGCTTAAAAGCAGATCCATTTTGTCATGTATTGCAAAGGTTTAGTTTTGCTCATCATATTTAAGATAAACTGCAGGAGACAATTACATCTGTTTTAATGCAGCGCTGTCTCTGATTAAAAAGAGAGAAGTGTGACATAAAAAAACCCTCTATTTCAAACAGGCTTTGCAGTCCAATACGGGTTGTTTATTTCAAAGTTTGTTACATCACTTTTTTTTTTCAAATATGCAAACTTTGCATGTGAGAAAATGCTTGGGCAATGGTCTATGTGTGCACAAAGAATACATTTTTTAGTAAAAAAAATACATAGGACTGCAAAGCAATTATATGTAACTGCTTTGTCTCGAGATGCAAAAAGTAATCGATTATCATTTATTGATCGCCATGATTTTACTCTGCAAACCTCAATTAAAGATTAATTGATCAATTACTCATGCTTGTGCCCAACTTGGAGCCTCACATAAGTAGCTACTCAGTACTAGAATCAAGCTCTTCTGGTTGTATTTGTTTAGTGATGATGTATAATAATATACATCTGATTGTTGTTGATTATCAACTATCCAACAATGGGTAATACCCAACATGTGATAATAATGTTGTGTTGAGGTAATATTCCCTAGCCATAAAAACTTGCTGTAAAGTTATGCAAAGTTACCTTCAATACACATTTTCCTGCAGAACCAGACTTCAAGAAAAAAAGAAAGTATTTATTTTTAGAGATCTACAGCAGAGTGGAGCCTCGGACCTTTCTTCATCGCAACAAAGCAAAGCTAATAGATACCATCTGTTCCCAGCTATACTTGCTGGCTATCCTGGTCGGCTGTCACATTGGAAATTCAAGATTGATTCATAGCTGGTCACTATAGCTGTAGCAGTAGCAGATGGGCAAGAATGGTATACAGGAATTGCATTAACACAGTAAAGAAAAGATAGGAATTGCATTAACACAGTAAATAAAAGATAGGAATGGCATTAACACAGTAAATAAAAGGCACAATAAATTACAGCAATAATAAAAAAAAATGCTCCATGTGGTTGCATACAAAGTTGTCAATGAATTAATGATAGGGTTAAAATGATTTAAGTGTTATACATACAGTACTGTATGTTACCCAATCTATTATGATAAAGAGTTACTGAGAGGAAAGGATCTTTAAATCAAACTCTTTGTGGGTTTGTTTTCAGTAATGTATCCCAGTTGTGTTTCCCGCTGGCTAAATGGACCAATTATTTAGGCTATGATTCTGTTTGTTTATTTTCTGCATAGCTAATGGAGAGTTGTTTATGTGGGGGAGAAACTGCCATGTAATTGATGGAAACCAACCAGCGTCCCATAAATTCTGGAGCCCGCAGAAGGCTGATGTCAGTAACCAGGCTGTGTGTGACATCAGCTGTGGGTCGTGGCACACCGTGATCCTCACAGGAATTCCTAAAGGTACTACATTCACATTCATGCTTTTCTAAATGGGTTTCTCTTGTGTTGCATAAATATATTTCAAGTTACAATATTATTACTACTGAGAATATTTTGGTTGTTCTTTTGTTTTTTGGTAATCCCGGTTATTCAAATGTTTCAAACACATTGTGACTGATTTTCAAAGCCAGGCCATAGAGTAAACGAATCATTGAAACAATAAACACAGCAGGAAAGTAAGTTAGAGTGCAGCTAGACCATTGGAGTGAGTTTGAACTGCAACACAGGAAGTGATTAGAAACAAGAACGCAGAAAATATATACTGAACTATAAAATACAAGCAGAGAACCTTCAACAAGAAAAGGGGGACTGGTGATGCTACTGCAATGCATTGTGTGATAGTATGAACTTACAGTATTGAGCTGTTTCTGTTTTTAATTTAACTACCAGGGAAAATATATACACCTTTGTTTCAGGGATTTGTAAGAAATACAAGGGTGAGCCATTCCATAACCTAACCAATTTAATAATGACTGCTTGCAGAGCATGACTACTTCAAATTAATCTACTCTAACACCTCAATTCGGGCATAATCGTTCTCATTTCTGACGCACGATTCCAGATCTTCTGGAACACTTCTATCTGCCCACAGAGAAACTAGAGTCTGCACTTCCTCAGCGTCCCAAGACTGTACTTTTCTCTCATCACACTCGCTGCCCTCCATGTTGTTTGTTGATTGTCTTTCTGGAGTGTACTGACTGCTGCAAGGTAATGACGATAATCTTTAACCCTGCCCCTGGCCCAGCTTATCCTTAACCCCGCCCCTGGCCCAGCTTAGCTCCGAGCCAGTGGAGAACCACCCGTACCCGTACCGTAACGAGCCCTCACGGGTCGGATGTGCCAGTGGAGAAGGGGCATAATAGACCCTAAGCTTAAACCAGACTTCACGTCAACTTCTAAACCTAAACCTTAATTCTAAGCCTATCCAAATCCCATAGAGCATGCCTAACCCTAACCTATGCTGTTAGCAGCTGAGTATTGGGGTGATATCTAGAGCCCCAGGCTTCAGTCAAGCTGTTTTTTTTTCAGTCTCTTCATTAATGCTGCACAAAAACATTAACAGTCCACATGAAACAAAAGATTATAATTTAGTGATTGAGAAAGTTACTGGCACACAAGCAGATTTGTTTTAATGATTAAACACTTGCGTTGTTATGTGTTCATAAAAAAAAAAAATCCTAACATTTTACATGAAGTGTCTCTAATTACTGTGTATTTACATGTGTACTTAACCTGTAAGTCTTTTTGCACAATATATGCAATATATATCAGAAAAGGGATAGGTTAGTGTTAGGGTTAGGTGTACTTACATATAACTACAATGTTATTGTGCAATTACAATGTATTAATGTGTAATTTTTTTGCATGATATAACCCTGTATTTACTAAGTAACTACTACTTCAATATACAGTACTTAGAGACACTTAATGTAAAGTGTTACCAAAAACAGTTCTACTGTTTTGTTTTCTAACATTCTGAATAAAAAACAGACTTTTTCTTTTTAAAACACAGCTGTTTATAATTGAGTTGGTTTGTCCAAACGTCATGCATGGCCACCCCACACACATTCCTATCATTTTCAGGATTATTAATAAAGACAGATCATCCACAATTGAAACCTTTAAGGTTTGATCTCTTTCGAGAAAGAGCTTCCCACAAAAATGGTACAAGGGTCCAGGAAGCCATTGAGAAAGAATAACTAAATAGCTATTTCCGCAGTCCAACATTATTGTTATAATACATGTCAGGCTGTAAAATCTAAAAAAAACATGAGGTTGAATCAAAGTTATTGGATAATATATATTAGAAACCTAGCAGTATTTTTTTTATTATTATTTTTTTTTTAGCATTTATTAAGTTCAACAGCCACAATAAATGAGCCAATAGGTTGGTTTTACACTGCATGGGCTGGCAGGCAACAGAGATGCAAAAGGATTTACCTGGTTGGCAAATGGAGGTTTTATTTAATGTGTGTGAGGGACAGTTAGAGAGAGAGTCAGCGTGTTTGTTTGAATTAGCGTGGGAAAGGTGAGCCTCGCCAGCACTGTGATTAAATCCTTTCAGCCTTGGGTACTAAGTGTGAGGTGTACGCACACTTCGGCTGTCACTCTCTCAGTTAGCCACTTTGCAGGTTGTGAGAGGAAACACACGCTGCCTCGGATCACTGAGCTCTCTCCTCAAGAAGCATGTGTTTGTAAATAAGAATGGATGGAAAATCGAACCCAGGCTTCTCTGTTTATCAAACAGCAGCTCCTTCACTCAGCCGGGAAACACACTGCAAATTGGTGACAACTGAGAGCCCTGCTGCTGCCGTGAGCTGGGAGAGCTGTAGTTCATTTTTATTACCTGTGTCAGAACAGCCGCTGCTTAATGTTGCGCAATCTTCTTTCTGTGCCGAGTGGATGGCAGCTATTTGAGGTGACAGAGGCTACTGTTGCCTCAGTACCAGTATCACTTCAAAACCTACAGCTTTTAATGAACCCTTTGCTGCCCAGTGTCCAATATATTTGACATTAAGAAAATAGCCATTTAATAGGTATGGGCACACACCCAGGGCAGTAGAGGGTTAACTACATCATGAGTGTGTTGAGAAGCCCCCAATTCCATTCAGAAGCGATGGAATAACTACTATTGACTTGGGACAGCACAAAGAACCACAGCGCAGAGCACGCTGACTTTTTAGATGACTATTGAAAATGGATCTGCGTGAATACGCACAGTGTGTGTGTGCAGCTGCTGTTGTACTGCTGTTTAGAGACCAACAGACCTGTTGCCTTTGAAAGATTGTTTAATCTTTCAACCAGTTTCACATTTAACACTTCACTCGATTGTAATTTGACGTGAATCAGGTTTCGTTTGTTGATTTGCGTTGTACTACGAGAATAGATCATGGTACAGTAAAACAAAGAGTCCATATCGACAGCAGGCTGACTGTGTTGAAGTCAGAATCAGAGTGGAATCATCACACAACTGTCTTTCCTATTCAGATCTATTACCTTAAAAAAAGAAAAGTTATAACTAATGGGCTCATCTCCTCAACTGTGATCTTCTCGTGCACTTGACATGCCCTGTAATTATGTAATAACATCATCACAGACACATTGAATCTTTTTTTTAACACACACCCACCTTTCTCCCTGTCTATATGATGTTAAGTAATAGAGATTAAGTTGTTTGTCGTTACTCACATGCATTGATCTGCGCAACTTCTTGAGCCAGGAAAACACCTGAGACTTGCACTTACTGTTGCAACCTCATGTACTTTGCATTGCTGAAAATGTATTTTTAAACACAGTAGCATGTTTTTGTACTGTATATATGTATGTGTTAACTGCTGCTACCAAAGTCCTTTCACTGTGCATGGCACAAACTGAAGACAAAGCTCCACTGGTTTCTATATAGAAAAGCTTCCCTCAGCCATTGCTGTCGGTAAAACAGAGGAAACAGCAGCATCTTGTTGGGGCTTTTTTTACACAGACCCTTATAAATGTTTACAGTTCAGCAGTTGTCTGTGAAAACAGTTCATGTGGTGGGCAGTAAAATGACTGTGGTAGCTGTCCCTCTGTTAATTAGTGATCCAAGACATAACAAAACAATTGCGATCCCATATAAAAAGAAAGTATGTTTTTAATATACTTTTATACATGGTGTATAGGAGTCATTCATTTAAAACGTGTGGTAAACCTGTATTTTAAATCCATGAAACAGATACAAACATATATGTTATATAACTTGAAATTCTATCTTGTTCATATATATGTGTTTTAACACTATATTTGAAAATATATATATATTTTTTTTATCTGGGAAAACACCAAGGAGTCTAAAAAAAAGAGAAATGTAAATCTCAGACTAGTCTGTAGAGTGTCATGGAAGGGAGTACTGGAGGGCTGGGGGTTAAGGAGTGCGCATAGTACAGAGGAGAGCACTCCAGCGCTTCATGGTGACTCTTTAAAGTGCTCTGCAGCTGCTGAGCTATGTTTGTGCTGGCATTGCAGGGAGGAGCCCTGGGAATAAGGAATCGGATTTCAGAGAAACTGGAGCTAGCTTCAAAGACGACAGCAACTATCCCCAACTGATAGAACTTCTACCAAAAGAAAACAGCAGCAGAGTAAGAAGCACACTCCAGCACTATCTCCTCTTACCAGAGCACACTCCTTTTGAGAACTGTGCTGGGAAATATAGGGCCTTGTTTCAATGCATGCTTCTTTTGATCATTTCATATCCCCCTCCCTTCATTTCATTTAATTGTTTGTTTGCATTCCTGTAATTTGTTAGCACATAAAAAAAACATTATTTCAGTATATGTATATAGCTTAATTCTATTATTAAACAGTAAGTTATTTAAAATAAATCGTGCCCTACTTTACTGAAGTTAATTAATCTGTCGACAAGCAAGCATATTAAATTATTTACATTGAAAATCCCACTTAATTGGTATAAGATTTCTAAATGGGGTCAAATGATGAGGAGCAGTTTTGCATGTGTTTCTGTTACACCCACTTTGAATATTACAGCTTGTAATGCTTCTGTTTACCCTTATTGGTGGCTTTTGAAGTCCCAGACAGCCATTCATGATGAGTGCCACAGCCTAATAATATAGTAAACACACATTGTCATCCATCTCCTTCAGAAAATCGTTATTTGGCCAGTGTGTTACTGTTAAAGAACACTTGCAGGTCTAGTATTGTATTTAAACCCCTGAGACAGTAATTCATGTAGGTCTTAGAACTTAAGGCTACATGAGCATGTTTGATATATCGGTATGTTGCTGTATGATATGATACATTTTCATTTTTTTGTCCTATGGGTTTTAAGTGTAGCTTTAAAAAATCACTTGTCAATCAGTTAGTTTTGGACATTAATGACAATTAAACACCCTCTTAATAATGGATTTTGGTGGCTGTGAAAGGAGATGGGTTTTGACAGCTTTGTGATGTAAAGAAACTCCAAACATTGCTGAAGATGAGTGTATTTGGTTACAGTAACGTTCCAGAGGGGAAGAGTTAACCTTCATTCCAAAGAAATATCTGCGCCTCACTGAGGTCAAGTTACCTGTCCTCATGGCCATGTCGTGAGTCAGAGCCTGAGCTGGGATTTGAACCCAGGATCTCCAGGCTATAACCACGAAACACACTCTCAAATGCAATATCCTTGCGATGGCCAAAATGCTGTGAACTGCTACCTCTAATGTTTCATAGCAGCAAACCCCTATTTCCTTCCATTTATTAGGAAACCATTAACAACTTCTGGGGTTTCCAAAGTCGTAAATGTGTCTGCCATATAAAGGGGTCAGAACACACAGAATTTTATAATATCAAGATACTTTCTTAGAAACAAAGGAATATACAGAACCAGCCCTGTACATTGAGGGTGTGCAAACATCCTTGGAAGTCGACCTTGTCTGTCCTTACATTCCAGACAAAGTCAACTACCAGACAGTAATGCCCTGGATCAGGACCCTATTGCTTAATGTATGTATTGTGGGCCTATATTCTGTATTATAAATCACATATCAGAAATACACCATCGCTGGAACGGATTTGTCAAAATCCTTAGTTCATCTTATATATCGATGTACTGGAATGTGATGTCATCCCTTGCTTAGGAAATATGCCATCCTTCTAATGTTAACTAAACAACAATTGATATGTTTATTAGTAGTTCATGAGTACAGTTCAGCTTCCTTTTTTATGATTTATAAAAAGTTCTTATGCAGTGTGGGGTGTCTGTTACTACAGTTTGATCAGCCAGTTTCGCTTTGTGGTGCTCTCACCTAAACTGCACAGGATGACATCTCTTACAGCAGTAAGAGACACCCTTTAACGTATTAACTTATATAAAAAAAATACTATGCATCAAGAAGAATGCAGAATGTTGCATTTTGTATCCCTGATTTCAGACGTTAGCTGGTGAATAAGCATTGACGTTAAATGTGTGTCTACTCTTTGGCTGGTTGATGTTAAAGGCCCCTGTCACTGTCAGACTTGTTGGAGGGATCAGAGCAAGGTGCAGAGCAGGAAATAAAGAATGAAAAACACCCCAAAATGTTAATGCTTGTAGCATTCAACTCTGTACCTGATCCTGCTATTTCAGAAGCACACCGGTGATCTCCAGGCCCCTCCGAACCAAGCAGAGGTTTTGTTGCATTCCCAGTCTTCTCAACCTTCCAGCCAGCCTAAGAACTCTCCATTTGATGGCATGGATCAAACAGACCTTAACAGAAAGAATCATTCAGATGGTACAACAGTTCAAGATGCAAGTGCTCTGTCTGCGAAGGAAAAACAAGGAAATAGCTGCTCATCAATCAAACTACAAGAGGAGAATGTCAGAGTCCTTATTCCAAGGGGAAAACGGTTCAGAAATAGGCAAGCCTTCAGCTGTCTGCGCTCAGCTTTGATTCCAGACTGCTTGTGCAGTGGAGATGCAGATTACCCCAACACATTGCCTGAGATGAGGAGAAAGCCCAAATGCAGATCTAGACCCCAAACTGCTGGTAGCCCGGTAAGTACAGTCAGTCTTCGTCAGCAGAGTTAGGGAGAGTGGTCGTATACTGCATATTGTGAACTTGAGAGCAGTCTAATGAAAGTGTACAGTAAGTGATTCAAGTATGTGAGCAATAAAAATTAGGAGAATAATGTAATAATATATTTCATTTATATAATAGCTATATAGAATATTATATAGGGTGCTGTTCCAAACAAGTGGCTACCACAAGCAGGCTTACTGATCATTCTGGCCTTGAGTTGGGCAAAATTAACTTGTATCCAACACAGCACCGGAAAATATATTTTTTGTAATACACAGGTGAAAAAGAATAATTAAACAGTCTAGCTAATTATTATTGTGAAGTCATTTCCATCTGATACAACTGATACAAGCCATCTGACTATCGGATACAAACTATCTGATATAAAGATATTGCCAATGGCTGCATCGCATCCTAATCAGGTTGTACTATATTTTGCATATATTATATGTTCCCTAAGCATACACACTCTTCCTGAATATCTGTGACATTGCACGAGACAGACAGGACTGTACTTGGTATAGCCAGTCCAGCCAGGGCTCTTTCGTCATCCACCGCCACCCCAACCCCCACACTGTTCTTTGTCTGAGCGTTTATCTTTTCTCAACATCTTTCCATGTGAAGAGACCTCCCCCACACAAACATGGATGCTGATGCAGATTTAATAAAGAGCTGTAAAACAAAGAATTATCTTAAAGCGAAAGATTTATGTCAGCTAGCTGGACGGCACTGTTTCACACTTTTTGAGTCCAATGGTTATATGAAGGGGGGGACGGTGGGGGACGGTGTTGTTTGGGGAATTTGAAGACATTGAAGACTTCAGAGTTTGTTTACATTCCCCACAGGCAGTTATAGCTACAAGGACACAACCCCCCCCCCCCCCTCCCTCCCCCACCCCCTTTAAAGTTGTTGGACACTTTGTCAATCTGTGAGCCAAGCAGGCACATTCCTGCAGCTCCCTGCAGTCACAGGAGGTTGTGAATAATAACATCTACAAGCTTTGGTATGTTACACTGCTAAAGTTTAATATGTATAATGTTTAATTTATGCAGTGGTTCCCCGACGTATAAACTTTAAAAAAAGTATATTTAGCTCTCTACTATGTAATTCATGGTCATCTATTCAACCACTTTACTTCGTACATGTATGCAGAATGCAGGAGCCACACTTGCATTACCCTGGCTTCAGGCATACCCACACAGTAAACTTATTTTGACCGGCCCCATATGCAGAACATCATCAAGACCACTCTTGTTAGTCCCTTTCAAATTGAAAACAATCAGACTAGCTCTCTATTAAGACCAGTTTAACCAATTCCTCTTTTCTGTCTAATTAGTATTATTTATGTCTTAGCAGATGCCCTTATCCAGGGTGACTTACAATTGTAAATGGGCCTTATTTTCCTCTGTGGGCAAATTGTCCATGTCTTACATGGACTACAATCAGCTCACAGTGAAAAATACAGGCCCATGTCTCCTGCTTATAAAACAGAAATGTTTATTTGTGTATGTTTCAGTGGACCAGCAGCAGACAGCCTGGAAATGGGGACAGTTCCTCCAGCACAAATTTCAGTAAAGCGAGTCACCAGAGTGGCAGAATCCCTGGCAGGGAGCCCGGCTGTGCACTGCATCCAAGAGTGAGACCAGAAGGGCAGGAGTCAGGGCCTCGTCACGGGAGCAGGCCCAGAACGGCTCACCCTCACCTTTCACCTTTGGCTTCTCACTCCACCGCCTCCTCCTCCCTCATTGTAACCCTAAACCCTTCAGAGAGGCTTGCTGGCCGGCCTGTTTACCAACAAGCAATTTACTCCTCGGGAACAGCTTGGAAGCACATATCCAGGTCACCTGACCCTGTGTTGTCACAGAAGCGTCCAGCTTCAGAAACCATCCAACAGTCAAGCCAAAAATAGTGACCTTTGACACCAGTGGATTTAAGCATTGTCACTCGGTATTAAACTTGCTGTCAGGCGTAAAGCTGTTGATGTGAAATAAGAGAAAGGAGGAATTTTATTGTTGAATTATTTACAGCCCAGGGTTACTGAAACATGGCTTTATGTGTGGAAATGTGTAATGAACATGGGTAGACAGAAGTAAAGGTGTGGTCCTGCTCTGGGTGTTTGGACAAACATTGATAATCAATTCAAGCATTTATTTGATCTGCTTTCCGAATTATTACTAGCAGTGTTAGGTTGGTTGCAACAGCACCATTTAAACATGTTTTCAAAATTTGCTCTCACTCATTAATGTGTATCAGGATAAATCACAAACAACTCATATGACATGAAAGTGCATTTGTTTACATCCATATACTTTGTGTTGGTCTGTTAAATGACTATGAAAGTATTGCATTTCTGTTAATTGTGTGGTTTTAGCAGAAATTGTCAATTATATGTCATTTTAAGAAATAAAGGTTTTTTTGTTTATTTTTTTAAATAAATGTAATGATTGAGTGGAACATAGAACAAAGCCCTCAGAATTTGTTTTCTCCAAAATGCATATCTTAATAGATAACTTGTACACAGTATACTACAGTACATACTGTATATAGACTACCCATACAGTTTAAAGGGATGTTTGTACAGTATATAAGTTTACCTGAATGATCCATTTTGAAAGTAGAGTAATAATAATACTAGGCTGCAAATATTACAATAAAGAACCCCCTTGTATTATTTATTTTATAAGTAGGTCAGTATATAGTAACTATTAACACAGCATTTGCTAACATATCAGTAAGCCAAACCGTTTATTACACAAAAAAGGCACCCCTTAAAATAAAGCATGAGCTTTTTTGATTTTCTATGAGTCACCCCTGCTGCTCCTTTGCAGCAGATCTGAACTCAGCACCTGTTAACCTCAGGATATAGGGTAAGAGAAGAATGGGAATTAGAGATGTGTTCATATTTCTGTGCCGTGCTATAGTGGCTGAATGCAGCTGTCATGTAGAAATATTGGACTGTACTGAAACTGCAGTATTCACAATGTTTTATAGTGTCTGGAAAGGGTGCTGCAGAATTGGATATCTCTCCAGAAGGTGATGTGGTTTTGGTCCATTTTTATCATTAAATGAAAACCACAAAGCTTCCCGCCGCGTGCATCAGCTGCTCTTACAGAGTCTGCGTGCGTTTAATTTCTGACAGATTTATAATAAACGTCAGGTTATTATTAACTCTTCCCACTTTGACGTGTTTTGATTTAGCACCAATGGGAAGAGTTATTGCAAAGAGTGAGTATCTGCTGGGCTCGAAAGAGCTGCTTTCATAATTCATTTGGAGAATGTCTACTTAGTCAATCACATAGTTTGTAATCACAAATGCTGCCAGAAATTACATGAATGATGAACTGTAAAAAAAGCGGTTACTTTTGTACTTCATGTGTTAACTGTTATTGGCAATGTTCTTCCTCCAGGGAGACCATGCCAGTGAAACACAGCCCCAGTATAAAGGTGTTGCGTAATATTCACTTAGACTTTATATAGACAGATAGAAGATAATGGGCATGATAATTATTACTGGGCAACACTTTAGATTCTATGCCTCTAACTACACTGTAATAACACAGTGATTACGCATACGCTTGTGTTTTCACAATGCAACAAAATGCTTCACTACAAAATTAAGAGTTGGCAGTTGCTGGCATCTAAGACTATTTGCACACATGGATGGTTGTGCAATTACTCTGTAATTACTAAGTAACCACAATTGCAATTACAGTGTAACTACCGTTTAGTTAGATACACTTATGTAAAGTGTTATCTATTATTGCAATCATTATTATTTGTATTACTGTGATTGCTACTGGTGTAACTATTGAGTTGTATAGGGCTTGTGAAATGCATTGAACTCAGTTGACATTTAAAAAAAATCACTTGGGATTTGAACCAAGTGCTTGTTAAAAGAGGCATCTTGTGAATCGTGAAACCTGTCTAACTGCTTAGAAGACATAAAGGACCCCACAGTACTTGTCAGGGGGGAGAGATTTTGACCCCAATACCCAAATCCCCACCACCATCCACACCTTACATCTCCAAAGGGGCAATAGATTACTTATTGCGCAAATATTATAGAACATTCAAAGAGTTTCATATTTAGTCTCCTGGGTTGTGCTTTTTAATGATGCATGCTGTTCGTGTGATTTTTACAGCTATTAGATATGTTTATTTACATCTGCAAAAAGATGAGGGGCCATTTCGAAACTTTGGCAAAACCCTTTAAATCCTCTCCCGCAGCAATATTAGTAAATTAACAAAAATGCTAAACACAAATCATTTTATAACTAGATGAAAGGTTTCATTGCATTAAGCAACACTGTATTTTAAGTAACAAGCAGTGGCTAATGTTATACCTGAACAAAAACCAATATTATCCTGCCTGTTAATAAACTGCACACCATACAAAAAAACTATATTATATAACATGTTTTAATTGTGCTCTGTCATTGGTACAAATTGTTACAATTAGCTAGGAAATTGTCCAGAATACTGGGCTTAAATCATTTTGTCCTGTTTTTCGGCTGTTCAGCATGTTCCTGACTTCAGGAAAAGTGGCTTCACAAGAACCAACCATGTCAGTAACATACATCACCTGCCACGGATATAAATTCAAAATTAAATGATGATGATGATTATGAAAAGTTAACGATCACAACATACAGTATAACATCAGTATGTACAGAACACTAGAGAATAAGAAATGGCAATTAACACGTGGTATTTTAGACCTATCAGTCATTTGGTTAGTAAACAAGGTGTTAGTATCATGGTAAAGCATATTTAAAGAACTGATTTACACTATGTGGAATAACTGCTTGCGTTCTCAAGATGCATTGACATGCAGATGGATGG
The DNA here is from genome assembly GCF_902713425.1 of Acipenser ruthenus. Taxonomy (NCBI): domain Eukaryota; kingdom Metazoa; phylum Chordata; class Actinopteri; order Acipenseriformes; family Acipenseridae; genus Acipenser; species Acipenser ruthenus. The sequence goes on from NC_081189.1 coordinate 6,385,756, forward strand.
ATGTACAGACAGAGACACCTGCATATATCCCCAAAATATGATACGCCCAACAAATTAATAAAGAATGATAATAATCCAAGAGTGTCAAGTCTCATGAGTGGAGAGGCCATCTTGCATGGAATCCGCGACCCATCGAACTGCCTGGTAATAATGCTTCTCTACTAGGATGCATTGTTTCTCAATCACCTTGTATATGCTTGAGAAGAATATCTACCTAGTAACTGAACAGCACATACCCCTGCAACATGAATTACAAGGATAAGCAATCAACCACATGCCCTGGAACCACTGGTCATTGAATGAAGGCTGTAACTCCTTGGTATGATACATTTTCAGCAGTTTTTTTACCATTTGAATCACTTGCTGGGTTTGAACATGACAGTTTTATTGATACAAGCGGCTATAATAATTACATGATGTCAAACTTGCAGTATTGATCAGCGTATTGATAAAATCATATTTTAAAGCAAAGATTTGTTGATTCATGGTGTACATGATATTGTGAAAATGTTTTACTGGTGTGGATGATGAATGCATCCTTTTCAGTCTCTATGATGAATCTTTAAAGAAAAAATTGGTTTGGATAAGCAACCGCCTTTCAAGAAGTGGTAGAAGGAATACACATGATCTACGCACCTCAGTTATTGTATCTAACACAAGACAGACACTAAGCTCATACAGCTCAGTTAAATAGTTCAATCTGCAACATTGCAAAGTCAAAATGACCTGTTCTGTGAAGTGCAATGTTTGCATTCTTCACAGAAGTATAATGATCATACTTGATCTTTGACTTTTGTGTATTATCAGGCTGCAGATTGGATTGTAGATTGTAGGCGGCTGATGGATCCGGATGCCACCTTAGTTTGATAACGTAATGAGATGCGATTGAGTTTTACAGACTGGTCTCATGGTGCAGATGGAAATGTGGCAGAATTGACGGTCGAATTTGGGATGAGTCAATAAACTGGGGTCCTGTTGTAAGTGGCTGCAGTGAAGCTCTGTTTAGTGTTCTTCATTACAGCACAACACCCCCTCTTCTTTACATACATTAAAGACATTACACTGTCATTGTAATCAGTCTTGATTGCTTTGTAATGCCGATTTGCAACACAAAAGGTACGACAAAGCTTTGCCGTTAGTTACCACTATTTTAACCACTGACCTTCAAGATAAGCAAGGCTATAGCTATGGCCAAACATAACTGAGACATCATTTTATATATATATGTATATACATATGAACATCATTTAGATCTTTTATTTAACATCATGTAATCAAATAAACTACAAAATGATATTGCAAAAGTCTATCGGAAACAATAATAATAGTACAGTATTTCATGTTAGATTTCGAAATGTCACATTTTAAATTGTTGTCAGTATTTCATTAAGTATATGGAGAACTACAAAGTGGTATGCAATTCAATATATTAATGTAACATTATTCAGTAGGTTTCATTCGACTTTATGAAGCAAAATGTGTTAATTCTATAGGGTGATGCAAAGCGTTTGGATATTGTAAAAGGGTTTCTACCTCACTGCCACTGCAATTACAGAGCGCTTTTCTGTGAAGTTATGCTATATAAAGAATAACATTAAACTAATAAAGGGGGGGGGGTAATGTACTTTCTTCTTTGTACCTTATTATAATGCTTTGATCCTCTTGTGGAAAAACATAAGAGAAAGGGAAAGGTGAAATGTATTACCATTAAAGAAAAATATCCCTTAATGGTAACATGTGGGCACTAGACCATGTTTCCTTTTGGGACAGTGTTCAAACGTCTTGCTGGAAGCTTTTAACCACATGGGTGCTGTAACAACAAGGACAGAGCAGAATGGTTTTTGACTTTAAGATGTAGTCAGGAATGTCGAAAAGGAGTTTAAAGAACAAGGTCTGACAGGTGCATCTGAGAACCATGAGGAATTGTGTCAGGTACAATGCTTTGGGCAACTGTCCATATTCCCAAAGAGAAAAGTGATCATTTAAACTGGGGGGGAGATAAGTGTTAAGCAAGTAATTACCTAATCTTCTTCTACAAACCTGTTTACAGCACTGCTGTTTACATCCAGCTGAAGAAAGACTTGTAGTCCAAAATGTCTTGCAGTCCAAAAGAATTTTTTTTTTTTTTTTTATCAATTATTCACATTTTTTTGTACCTACATTACTTTTTTTTATTTTGCGCCTTTTGGTACACTGCAGCTTTCTTTTTTCAGATGATTGATATATATATATATATATATATATATATATATATATATATATATATATATATAGATATATATATATATATATATATATATATATATATAGTGGTTAGGGCTCTGGACTCTTGACCAGAGGGTCATGGATTCAATCCCAGGTGGGGGACACTGCTGCTGTACCCTTGATCAAGGTACTTTATCTTGGTTGCTCCAGTAAAAACCCAACTGTATAAATGGGTAATTGTATGTAAAAATAATGTGATATCTTGTAACAATTGTAAGTTGCCCTGGATAAGGGTGCCTGCTAAGAAATAAATTATATATATATTCCCCAAAAAAAAGCATAATTTATTATAAAACATCTTGGATCCTTTAGGCAGATCTCAATACTGACATTGTGTGTATCACTTTGTGAACAAAGGCTTTGAAAAGCACCTTTAAGAGTGAACATAGTCTCTGTGTGTTTCGCTCTCTTAAAGTATTTAAAAGGCCAGGGGGCAATATGTAAGAGATCCTTTATATTATCAGGTATACACTGTCATGATACCTGATATTTACTATGCTTACCAATTATTATAGAAAACCTGGCCCACAGGGTATGTTTCTGAAGAGATTCCAAGTGAGTAAATAGCTGATTTTTGTCCAAAGACCTTGGCTATACATGCACAGGTAAGACAGTGATTGTGAGAATGCGTGAGTGTGTGTGCGTGTGTGCGAGTGTGTGTGTGTGTGTGTGTGTGCATCCACACAATAGAAAGTCTTATCCTGCAGAAGTAGCAGCACAAAGCCTTTTAATCTCTTCCAAAAGCACATAGTGCTGATTCAATATGACACATTGATTGATATGAATAAATGTTGAGTTTACAGAAGCTGAAGGGATTTGAAAGCTGAAGTGTTTCCCTTGCCTTCCATGGTATTATCTACACTCATAAATCATAGACGATAGGATGCAGCAACTGGCTGTGTTCCATCTAACACCAGAGCACAACTCATTCCACTTTGACCTTTGAATTCGGCATTGGTCACTTATACTAAAGGCACATTATGACCTGTATGACCTTGGCCATTCATATTTAATCGCCACTAAATGCGCATGGCACTTCAGCTACACTTTGGTAGGGTGACATCAAACCCTTCACATTTATCATGTGGAATTGTAAAACAAGCAGGTTGCTTATGATCTTCATCTAGAACATGGTTTAATTGTAAGATCAATGGAGGTGAATAGATCAGAAGCTTGCCCAGCACTGAAATTAGATACTGCGTGTGTACGAGGGTTTTCTTTCAGTTCACAGATCGGTAGATTATTATATCGAGCAACACAGAAATAAAATGCCACTTGATACCACTAAGTCTTAACCTTCGACTTCACTCCTCATTATGTACACCCTACTCATGGCCTTTTATGTGTCTCAAGTTTGCTTTCTTAAATTGTCATCGGGGGGACTTTATTATAAAAAACAATACCCAGTAACCTTTGGCCGCTGGTCACCTCTGCTACTAGGCGAATCCTGAGGATATCTGTGTATTCATGGAATTCCATACTATATTAGGAAGCATGTCAGCCTTATTGATGGCCACAGAAAAATTGTATATGTCATCTGTGACCTTTGACATAGGTCACCACTAGTCAACACTGTGCAAACATAAACATGATCATTTAACCTGTACATGGCAAAAATAGCACACTTTGACATATTTTTACTGTGCAGTCGGTTATATACTACAGGTATAGTTTAACTGCATACTTTACTTTGGCAACTTGATATTCATCAGGACGCACCTGTTGTAAATATTTTGCACAATAAGTGATCAAGTCATTATCATTCTCTCAAGACGTGAACCCCCTACTGTAGGTCATTATTAGAGAATTGTGACGATTGATGTTAAACTTGCATGCTCTCAGCATTGTTTACCCCGGCCACTCATTCAGGCACAGTTCAATACAGCTGATCAGAGACGAGCGATACGGAAAAAAATACAATACATTAAGTAGAAAAGCCTCTGAAACGTGTCGCACAATTAGCAAGTTTTATGCTGTTTCAGTGAAGAACCCGAATCTTCTTCAAACAAATATGTGGCACTGAAATGTGAGTGATTTATTATAGTGTTAGGCACTCGTAAACAATATACACTGAAAAATTCAAGGTCTGCACTGAGAGCAGGTGGGGAGCAAGCTGTAGAAGTATGCTGGCTACATGACCATGTTTAAGTCTAGGTCTATATTTTATTTATGAATGCTGTCGTGGTTGTGGGAATAAAGGCAGTATCTTCGAGTGTTCACGAGAGCAGGGGTTATTTGGTGCTATTTTTACAAGAAGGGGCTGATTTGTCTTAGGCTATTACCGTCTATTACAGCTGGAAGTCTCCTGGAAAGGTGGGAAGCAGCGAATGCTGGCATTCTGCCTAAAGAGAAATCAATGAAACAAATTAATCCTTCGCAGGCTGCAATGACACAGTAATCCATCATTCAGAGCTGCTTTTATATACCAAATCAGGGAGCCGGCAGAGAGAAAGAGCCCTGGGGGACAGAACAGACAACAACGTACACCAACACTGGGAAAATACTGGGGGATCGGTCGATTTGTAGAGGATATATAACAGCTGATTGTTTTATTTCTTGAAAAAAAAGCTTTCTACACTTTCATGTGTATCATATGCTAATTGCACACAACTTTTTTTCTTGATCAAGATGATTATTATTATTATTATTATTATTATTATTATTATGAGACTGGACTTTGAGCCTTCCAATCTACATCAGCCATCTCCAGTTCACCAGTGTAGAACATTTGTAGAACACAGTTTGATTGTACTACCCATTTGATTTGCAACTCAGGTCATTTAACTCATGTTACCTTTCAGGTGAGAAAACTTCAGTGGTTGTGTCTTTTTGAACTGAGCCTTGTGTCTCGTAAGCTTTTCCTCAATCCAGTCGAGGTATCCACACTCAAGGAAAGCTATCCTCCTACTGTATTTATGGAACGTACAGCAGAATCATTTATAGTATTCATTTATATTAGGACAAGATATGGTCTGTTGTAAGAGTAGTAGAAAACAGATTTACAACAAACATCATGGGACATTTATTACACATATCAAACAAATTCATTATACCCCTTAGAGCCAGGCTTTGTGTCCTGTCATCAGCTTTCCATCGTTAAAAGAAATAATAATAATCATACATACATACATACATACATACATACATACATGCATGCATGCATGCATGCATGCATGCATGCATGCATGCATGCATACATACATACATACATACATACATACATACATACATACATACATACATACATATACCGAGCATCAAAAGAAACTTATCACTATTATAACACATTTATTTTCGAAAAATATAAGGTCTATAAATGATGGACATTGACGAAATGTTTTTGGTTTATTTTTAATCACTCGATCATTCATCCTTGCCCATGACACCCTTGAGTGACTGTGACTGAGGCATATGTACTTAATCACCTAATTAGTGAGACAGTTGATTGGACACTGGATATGGAGTGATTTCAGCTGTTGAATTGTAAGTGTGAATAAAAGCAATAAAGAAAATCACAGAAAAAAATAAAACAATATGCCACGTCTGTCAAGAGAGCAGCGCCTTCGTGCAATCAGCATGTTGGAGGCTGGACTTAGGGCAGCGTGCTGTGCTCGCCGTCTTGGGTGCTCACAGCCAGCGATTTCAAACCTGGCGAGACAGTATAACCAGACACACTCTGTCAATGACAGGCCACAAACTGGGAGACGAAGAGTCACAACACCTGCCCAAGATCGACAGATCATTTTGCACCATCTTCCTGATGTCAATTGTTAATCTGCACAATAAAAAGTCACTGCACCTGCTCTAAAACAGTGTTTGTCATTTTTTGATCACATCTAGTGAATTTTATCCAAATATAGGTAATATGTTTCTTTTGGTGCTCAAATATAAGTGATACGTTTCTTTTGATGCTCCAGTATAAGTGATTTGTTTCTTTTGGTGCTCAAATATAAGTGATTCATTTCTTTTGGTGCTCAAATATAAGTGATACGTTTCTTTTGATGCTCAGTATACATACATAACAGACTGGAATGTCTTGCCACATTTTGGCATACGTGGGTTTGTTTTGGCGTTCAATAGGTCAAAGACAGGAGGTACAAAACCAAACAAGGAAAACGACCTTGTATACTGCAATGGCACATACTATAGTACAAATGTAGCTGGATAATTCCTGCATTCATCATTTTAACCGACAATAATGTAAATACCTTCTGGGGCAGTATTGTTGAAAGAGGTTACCCCAGTCCTGTTCCTCAAATACTTGTTTGCGAGAGGCATTTATAAGAACAAATAAAATAAAAAAGCTGAAAAATATATATCCTTAGGCTCTGGGGTCACAAATGTGGTCAAAAATCATGGCTAAAGGGGGTATAATATATACTGCCTTCTTGGTATTTAGTTTGTATATTTAAAGGGTATAGGCTTCATAGAAACTTCATTATCCAAAATTTAAAAGATAGCGACTTATTTTTAGATGGTCTGTCCAGGAAACCCCAGAAACAACTATTTCAGATTTCTTTTTTTTTTTACCCTTCAGCAAATGTAAGAAAGGATTTTGAAGCCCAACAAGAAACATGTGGCGTGTACTTTAGTGTAAGAGCTTTTTTACTATTCAGAGCACTGTCTGTCAGTTTCTACATCTTCAACAAGCCACCAGACTAATATTTTCCCTAGGTGGATACATGTGTATTTAAAAAGTTAATGAACAGACCAGGGAATGAGATCATTACATGGAAAACAATACATAACTAATGCCTAACTGCAGAATACCAGTGCCTTGTTATTGTAATGGGGCATGCCAGTCACCTTCACTGGCTGCCTTATTCAGAAAGAATGGACAGCAGCGGCTCCTGGACCATTGTTACCTGTCCATGTGTATTATTACATTAGCGTGCCGAGTACTCGGAACTCCATTTGTTGTACATTAGAACCCTCAGATCTTTCACCAATCAGGACGCTCCATTGCAGGACGCTACCACACGGTAGTTCAGCAGGGTACAGATAGAACTCTAAAAAAGAGAAACAGAAGGAAAGAGAATCACTGAAAAGGTCAATCAGTCTGTAAATCAGTAAATGAGGAGATTTAAAATGTTTACAATGAGAGCACTGTTTACTGGTGTTCCAGATTATTGGTCATTACCTTGGTAGTTGACCTTACCTCTGGCTCTTACCTTTTCTGATGCATATTTTATTCTGGTTTACTGATTTGTTGTGTTCCCTAGACCTCTGCACGTGAGCTGTAAGAGGGTTTAACAGTACAGCAAGTTATATGAATTCCAGAAGAATCTCAAAGGAGTATTGTGTATTTATATGTGTGTGACCAACAATGTAAATGAATGGTCAGTATGTAGAAATGACTAAGACTGTTTGTATGAAATGTGGAATTTATCATGAACTAATTTTTCAACCAGAAATCATATTTGCATCTCAGGGTCGTGTAGTGGAGGTCGTTAAGTTAGCTAAACATTGCTGATCAGTTTTCTTTGTTTCTCTAGTGACCTTCTAGCAATGCATATAGAAGATTACATTTCTGTCTTGAGTTTTCCAAACTGTAAATACAATGCCCACGATTTTCAGAGTGTAAAAATTCCAATAGCAATCTGTCCGGTTCAACAACCAAACAATAGCTGGTTGCGAGAATTGCTTTTCTTCTGCAATACAATGTAGAAGTTATAATATTCTCTGTGGTATCCCCTTTCACACAGGAATGGAAGTTTAAGCAAAATAATTTCTGTTTATTCTGTTCTGGGAAGCAGGATATTGAATGCTTGAGTCTTTAAACAACCGTGGTAATATTTGATACCCCAGGCGTGTTTTACTAAAACTATTATTGTTTAAGGCTTAAGAAAAATGTTTTTGGATCTTATCTTCCCAGCCCTCTTGAGACAGCACATCTCATTTCCAAAAGGCCCAGCTTGCAGTCACTTGAGTTGCTGTATTACTTGCAATCTGAAATTGCTATAGAAGAAGGGCTACACAACTGAGTACAATGTAAATATCTCTTTTTTTATATTTAATAATGTAATAAGTATACAGTGTAAACTGCTTATTGTAATCACAGGATATTGATATAGCTTGATATTGTAATTTGTAATTGTGAAAATTGAATTCCTTTTAATAACCACCCAATAATACAAAAGCTACCGCTTTACTGAATTAACCACTCTGTTATGTGAACAGAATGATCACAAACATGATCACATAACAGAAACAAAGACAAAGGGCTAGAACAACTTTTGGCCCCTTCAATGCTGTTGACTTTAGAAACTTTTGGGTGAGATGAAAAGTGTGTTATCCAAACTTCAGGGTGCTTTTCAAAACCAAACTTTCATTGAGTAGAAGTTCCATAAAGAGCTACTTTGTTGGACTGGATTAACGCTGGAGCCTGGAAGAATAAAATATCTAAATAGCATTATAAAGGTCATTATGTATGTTTGTGGTTTCTATTCGTATCTTATTATCATTATTAAATAGTTATGTTAGACATTATTATGACAAGAGGGTATACACTGATGCCCTGAAGTCTTGGGTACACTGAAGCTCTGAAGACTCCAATGTGGTGTTAACAATTTCCATATAAACTGAACGATTCGGGACGTGGTCAGATCACAGGGCTTTTTCTGTGACCTGTGGTCTTCAGAAGAAATCTTGACAATACAACAGTTAAAAAACATTACAAAAAATGATTCAAACTGAACTTGTGATACTTTAGAAGAGCGATGTGTGAGTGTTTTGTTAAACTGGCTGTAAATATGTTTATTTGTATTTGTTTATTACCATTGTCATAAGACTGCATCCAAAGTGACTGAAATCAAATGGTCCCAATGGAAAGGTAGTGCACAATATGTTTCATTTAACAGCCCTATAACAAAACAGGCTACTATGCCTTTAAAATGACTTATTATACATAAGGCTAACTATGTTATATCTATTCACAATGTATATTAAAAATAATAATAATAATAAGATTCACATTAGGAAAAAACGTCTATGAACTTAGAAAATGTATCCTTTTCTAGACAGAATGAAAAATAGACATGACTTCTTTGAGAAAATAATGTCAGTAGTGAAACATTGGGATAAGTATAAAGTACCTGCTAACTAGGATTAGCAAGTATTTTTTTAAAGAATGATGCCTAAAATGCAGTGTGTGGTTGAATGTGTGGGCCCTCGCTTAGTAGCTGGGGCTGGAGCATAGGACACCACCCCCAAAGGGGGAGCACCACAGCACAGCTTGAGGAGGAGGGCAATGGAGAGACATAACTGGGGTTGAAATAGGTAGACTGATCACTGATGAATATGGAAACTCACTGGCTGTGAATCCAGAATTACAGCTATTACCTGGACCTACATCAACCATATGTATGTTTACAAATGGTTTTAAATTGTGACACCATATAGTATATCTACTGCATTGTACAATAGCAGCATGCTATACAGCTGGTTTCACAGCCCCCAATTAGCACTAATCCTAGACTATCCAATGTTACTTTAGGTAAGGAAGGAGCACTAATGTGGATCTGTGAAACCAGCTGATAGTGTTTGTTTTCTTTTTAATATACCAACTGGCATCTCCCTTTATCCGCAGATTAGATACTGTACATGATGCAGCTAATTAAATATCGTTTATGAGTGTTTACAGCTGAAAAGGAAGACGGCTTCACCTTAAGGTTTGTGATTTTGAAAAAGCGTCTATATTTTATCATGTGGCTGGGGGGGATTCAGGTTTTACTTTTAATTGATGCTGCCACCTGTTCTTAACAGCTGTGAAACATGTGTTTTAACTAGTAGCATGTGTGTTACCTTTTAAAGTATGGCTAATTAAGCTCAGAGTACAATGTGGACTTGAACTGCAATGGAATATGTATTATGTGTTATATGTGAATGGCACATATTACTTCTGCAATCGGTACTGAGATTACTCAGGTGCCAGCAATCCGGCCATACTAAACTTGCATTGAACTTGTTATGTTAACCTGAATTACCTAAGTGGTTGCTTGTGTCTCTTTTAGCAGGTAATTGCCAAGGTAAATTAAGCATTTTCACCGCCAGATGAAACTGATTATTGATCGGGTGACACTCTCTAATAAACACAACTCCTGGGCTCTGGGTACCAGCTTGGGTGGTAACAGGATTGTACAACACGACTAATACTATTGTGTTTTGAAATGTGTAATGATGTGTTCTATTTAAGGAAAAAGACAGAGCAGCTTTACCATGTAACAGGCCAGAAACATAATCTAAGGACTCCTATGAATGTGTGTCTGTGTGTGTGGGGGCAGGTATTACTATCAATGTGCGGAACAAAATTTGACAAAATGTCCCCACAGAGATAGTAACTCCTGAAAAAACAATGTGGGGACGTTCCCACTTTGTAAACCACCTTTTTAAGAACTAAATATGCCTTAAAGAAAACTGCCAAAATATTTTGGTTGTGGTCGACTTTCAGCCTGTGTGGAGTTTTGTCTGACTGGAGTTAGAAATAGTAAATAAAAACATAGTGAGAACCAATGAGAAGTCCCCACAAATATAGGAATGCAAACGTGTGTGTGCGCGAGAGCGTGCGCGTGTGTATTTGTGTGTGTGTGTGTGTGTGTGTGTGTGTGTGTGTGTGTGTGTGTGTGTGTGTGTGTGTGTGTGTGTTAACCCTTTATCAGCATTGTGACCATATACTAACAGGTTAGATGTATTAGTTATGGACTTAGCCCAATGCATGTTAAAGTGTGCAGTTACATTCACACTAGAATCACTGCAATCACCCCGGTAATAATTAGTTAATTTCTAATATGTTGGTGTACAATTTCTATAGTAATTTCATAAGAAATATGCCAGCTCCTTTTGCCTTTTACTATACTTAGGAGGCTGTGTGGTCCAGTGGTTAAAGAAAAGGACTTGTAAGCAAAAGGTCCCTGGTTCAAATCTCACCTCAGACACTGACTCATTGTGGCTGTCATTAAAAATATGTAGGACCTTACTGTAAACTTAAACAAAGTTTGCTTGTCATTGTTTTTTGTGTTGTTGTTTTGTTATACAGTATTTCGCAAATGAATAGCCTACTTACCGGTGTAGGGCCAGAAAGTGGTACAGCGTCCGAATTTGGTATCTGTACCCGTTTGGTGTCAAAAAATGGTACCCTGTCGATGTGGTGATTAACTACTGCACAAATCACTACAAACAGGACCTTAGTTCACCCACAAAATCGAATATGTTTACAATTTTAGATAACCCAATTTGTTGCTCATCAGTTAAACACATACATTTGCTGAATTGTGAAAAAATATATATATATTAAAAATAACTTTAAGGGCCAAACTTAGTACGTCACACCCCTTTCAAATGGACACGTCCTTGTTTTGTAAACTAAAATCATTTGCTCATGCCTGGGCAAGCGCAGTACACGGCGCACCACGTTTTAACGCGTACCACGTAATAACACCACACCGGCAGATTGACAATATGACTTAAGAGAGGGTGTGCAAATACACATTATTTTATTGTTAAGTACAGTATACAACACATATCACGCTCATGGGTCATTATATCGTTGCACAGCAAGCTGTCTCATTTGAACGTCATGCCAATTCTTGTCTTTTGTGTAGGCCTACCTGAGTGTACGGTGATGCAGTGAATATCGGTTCCTGAATAAAAATGTGTTATTAACCATGTAATGTCCAAGCATTTTTTAAATGGGAAACGCTACTTTGTTTATGAAACTAGATTGCATCTCTTCAAAACAAATGTTCTACTCTTTCCGGCAACACATAATGTACTGCATATGAAAAAGTGGCTTGTGCAGATTTAAAAATAATAATATAGAGGGCTGGCTATGCATTGTAGCACGAGTATACAGAAATGGGCATTACAGGGTTAATGGTATTGTTTGTATTTGCTATTATAGGCCTATGGCGGGTTGAAGGCCTGCTTTAGGTTTTCCTTAACGTGAAACCTAATATCGTTGGTGGAAATGGTTTAAGTTTCATTTAAATTGATGGTTAGTTTGTGGTTGGTTATTTTTTTTTCTTGCCAACATACCGGTACCTCAACATTGGCCTACATTTTCATCTGTCCTCCATTTCAGATTCCTGGTCCTCCGCTGTAAAATGCCGAGCTACATCTCGAGAAAGTTCATCTGCACGACATGCACTCATGCCCCTTTGTAGCTGTAGTCTGTCGACGTCCTCGTTATCATCTGAGCTCTCACCCCCCCCCCCCCCCCCCCCCCCCCCCCGCTGACAAAGACACCTACTTAAAACTAAATAACCACTAGAACCCTCGTTACGATGCACGGCCTGTCATTCACATCCAGTTTTCAATATTGGAGTGCACTATGTACTGTACCCGATAAATCATGTAAAATTAGCTTTCTCTGACAATCCCCTAACTAAATAGTTGTGTTTACAAAATGTACAGCACACTGATCAAGCTGCGCATATTTTGCATTTCTTTGTGTGCAGTTTTTATTTACCTAAAAGATTGCAAGAGTTTTTGGTCCCAAAACGTCCCTAAAAGATTATTTTTTTTAAAAAAATGTAATCTGATGTTAGAACCATAAACTTTTTTATTGTAATAAAACATGCATTCCAGTTTCAGTAATTTAGGATAGGTCTACTAATCAGTTCGTTTCAATGGCCTTGAATGAATTGAATACAACATATTTTCAATTATTTATATATTGCTGTTGCTGATTCTGACAGAAATATGAATTAATCGATTGTATTTACAGCAGTTTTTCCAAGATGATTGTACAGCAGGCGAAATACATGTGCGTCTTCCCGGCTAGTTCCTTCTCAAGATGTGTCTTTCGGTTCTAAAAGCAACATTTCAACTACAACAAGAAAAATGTTCGTTATTTCAAACGTCATATCTGTTATAGTTCTGAGAAACGTTAAGCCTATAACGAAGAACTACGACTTATTTGTGGCGGATATACAGTATGGAATAATACATTTTACACATTTAGCATAGGGTCTGCATAATTTGGATTAAAATGGAAAAAATGATACAAACATGCATTCACAACTTTAACTTCATTGTATATATCATCTACAGTGGTAATGTATGACGATTTGAGCTCCAATCATTGTGCGTGTTTATTATCATCAGTTAATTTGAGATTCGTTTGTTATATTCAAAGAAATGCTGGTCAGTATAATAGTAAAACGTTTGGAAAAGCCGCAATCTTACAGTATATGGCTGTAAGACAACTAGTGATACACCTACACGTTTTAGCGAATGTGAATTTGTTCATAAATGGTCCCCTATGTTACATTCAACACAAAACTGTTTAAGTCACATTCTCTAATAAACGGTGTACATTAAAAAATCTGCTGGTATTTGTTTTAGTGTCATATCCAAAGTAAATAAGGCAGGCAGTTTGTGTTATCTTGTTCAGGGTAGGGTCTGTGAGAAGTCAACGCAAACACCTGCTATCTACTGAAGTTTAAGAAGAAAAAAATATTACAGTAACAGGAAACAATTTCTCCCTTGGCTTCCAGAGGGAGCTCGGACATGGAAAATCAATGTTGGCGTTCTAGTTGAAATTACTTTTGAACACTTCACTCATCTTGTAGAATACACACTATCAGTGTACTGACCTGTACTGTAAAGCGCGTGGTCACTGTATTAAAAATGTACTGTACAGCCAAATCCCTTTTCGGTAGTTCCGTAGCGGTGTATTATCTCCTCAGACACAGACGTATCGAGCGCTTCTTTTTACCACGACGGAGAATATTCAATATGCAATTC